>NC_056726.1:1607981658-1608211658 GCF_019279795.1 Protopterus annectens | reverse complement strand
AAAAATAAATAAAATAAAAGTATGCCTCAGCCTACGGCCAATGACTCTGTTGAGGCCACAGGCCAATTACCTTTTTCCCTGCCTCCCTCTAGTGTAGCTTTGCCAACCACTATGGAGCAAGAGTTAGACACATCCTCCAGGGTTGTTCCAGTACTTGGTGCAGTTATGAGAGAACCAAAGCCTTTCGGTGCAGGAGTGGTCCGGGATAAAAGGCTCCTTGCCAGACATAATACTCTGTCCCCAGATATTTTTTCTAGTAGTGAAATTTATAAGCAAAAGAAACAGAAACAGATACTTCACCCCACAGCTAGTAATATTATACCTATTTATAAGATTGATGTGGTTTTCTTGGTTAAGAGTGTTCTGTAGACAACAAATTCTGGTGGTTGTGTTCCCATACATGGCTCTAGTGCTAGTTTGGCTAGAGATTTTTCTTTTGTTTTACAGAATTATGAGGAAACTGCTTGGAGCCATGATAATTTCTTAGATGGCAATGAGTCCAGTCCCTCTGATTCTTTGGAAGATGAACCTAAGCTTGATTCCAAACAAGTGTTCACTTTTATAGGTTCATAGGTAAATACTATTAGTCTGAAGATTATTGCCAGCTAGATGATTGCTAGATTTAGTGATGTTTTTGCTTGGGAGCAGTCGGAAACCACCCCAAAGACAGGGTATATGAATTTATAGCGGATGAGATCCCCAATTCTATGGCTAACACCTCCCCCCATACCACCTTGAAAGAAGTTTATAAAGCTGCCAACAGGAGACCAGTATAACTATATCAGGACTCCCTTAAAAGGCACAGGGAAAATATAGGGTCTCCTTGGATATGATAGGTTTCTTTTCTCATTTGACTGCTGATCCAGCTGTAGTCTCCCCATCTGCCTGCTCAAATAAAAAGTCATTGGCTTCATCAAATCCAATGTCCCCCTGATAAAGAGGGAAAATGATCATATCTTCAGGGGAAAAGGATGTCACCTTCTAGTAAAATAGTCTTTGGAATGGTAAGATATTAAGGCTATATGGGGAAATTTATTTTACAGCATGCATACAGTTTGGATGATTTTGCTACATCCTTACCTGCAGAACAAAATTTTTATATTGATGAAATTGTTTCTAATTTAACTCAGTTCTCAAAACATGATTTGAAAGGTGTGCTTGGATGTACAGATACAGTCTTGAGAAATGTTTCCTCTGTTGAATTAAGAGTGTATGCTTGGTTATGTAATCACAATTTTTCTCAAAATTTAAAAATTGGTATTTATACCCTCTATTACACAGATTCTCAAACAGTGGGATTATAGAGCCAAATTAATGCATGGGGCATCTAGGTTCTTTCAGGTGTCCAAGTTCTCACCAAACAAGGTGTCTTCCTTCAAGGGGCAAAACAAACAAAAATCTCAGCCAAACAAAAATCAATAATCCAAAAGGAAATGGCAGTAGGATAATTCTTTGAAACTAAACAAGAGGGATCCCTTTACACAAAAAGGATAACCCCCCTGTAAAGGAATGACTGTGCCAAGTCACAGAGCACCCCTAATCCTCTCCTGCCTTTCCTTCTCTTCCTACTTCCTCTAGGCTCTCTCTCTGAGCCCTGCAGCATGGCAACAAATAGTCTCAGACAAATGGGTTCTGTGAATTATTTGGAGAGTATGCACTTGGCACTGGAGAGAAAACCCTCCCCCTTTCAGGGGAATACCCCCACACCCACCAGAACAGACAGAGCTGTTTACTCCAGTGCTCTGGTAGAAGCAGTGGTCATAGAACCAGTGCCTGTGATACACAATAGCAAAATATTTTACTCCAGAATCTTTTTGGTACTGAATAAGGAACACTCCTGGAGACCCACCCTAGATTTGTCTGTTCTAAAAACCTTTGTAAAATTCCAAAATTTAAAATACTCATCTTATATTAAGTCTTCTTGTTGCTGCAAGACCACTGCTTCCTGTTAACTCTAGATCTCAAGGATGCTTAGCATTATTTTCGTATTGCTCCCAATCTTAGGAATTTTTGAGATTTGCTGTGTCTGGTTTTTATATTATCAGATTTCTGCATTACTATTTGCACTATCTACTGCACCCCAAGTATTTACAATGTGTCTGGCCCCAGTGATTGCCCATTGCAGAACCCCAGGCAGCCCCATTTTTCCTTTTTTTAGACCACTTGTTGATTCATGCAGTTTCTGTATCCAGGTACTTGGAGTCCATAGATAAAATTGCATCCTTTTCCCACCTGAGCTTCAAACTCAGCCTTCAAATGTCCCTTCTTACACCCTCCCATTGATTTCTTTTCCTGGGGTGTTGGATAGATACAGTGTAAAGGATGGCCTTCCTGCCAGAAGACAACGTTCTGACTTAACAGGGCATTTTTTAAATTTCACTGTCAGACTTGGCCTCAGCAAGAGTCCCTCAAATTTCGAGGCCACATGTCATCAGTGATCCTCATGATACTACTAGCCAGACTACACAATCAAAAATTCAATGGCACATGAAGAATTGTTGGACCCAGCATCTTCATCCCTTAGATTTTCACATGCCGGTACTGGTACTGGGCTTTGTGAAACAGGAACTGAAGTGGTGGATAGATCAATTGTTTCTGTATCCAGGACTCCCTTTTTCTCTTCAGACCCCATTCCAGTCTGTCCAGATGGACCCTTCAGTTTTTGTGGGGGGGAACAGTGCTCATAGGAGTTCAAGTACAAGGCTTGTGTGGTCCTCAGTACATGCCAAAACACATAAATGTAAAATAGATGTTGACAGTGATTCATGCCTTAAATGTTCTTCGCCATTTATGGACTCTAGGTCCTCTTCTAGTGGTCACAGATAACACTACCATGATGTGGTACCTGAACAAACAGGAGTGTATGAAGTCATACCCTCTTTTCTAGTTGGCAATGATGGCCTGGGAGCTGGCTCAACAGCATTCTCTGAATCATCAGGCCTCATATATTCTAACAGAGCAAAACACAGGGGCACACAGATTAAGCAGATCCTGGACAGACCCTTACAAGTGGATTCTCCTTATAGGGGTCTTCCAGGACTTGATCCAGATGTGGGGAATACCTCAAACAGATCTGTTTGCCTCCTTTCAAAACTGAAATATTTCTGTTCAAGACACCTTTGCAGCCATGCTTGGAAGACAGATGCTCCATCATTGCAATGGTTGGGAATGTTCCTGTATGCATTTGCACCATTTCCAATGATTCCCATACTAGTTCTAAAGATTCAGAAAGAATTATCAGAGATCACTATGGTAACCTCCTTTTGGCCCAGGCAAATTTGGTTCTCCCTTTTGATGGAATTGGTCAAGGGCAATCACCACAAGTTTCCTCACAGACTGGATCTGCTCTTACAATCAGGAGAGAATGGTACACCCCAGCTTAGAGCAATTGCAACTGATAATCTGGATGATTTTACTTTGATGCCTTTTAGGTAATTGTTTCATGATTATATGCAGCAGGTATTTAGGGAGACAAGGAAATCTGCAGCTAGAAACTCTCATGTTTACAACTGAGACAGGTTTTCTAGGTGGTATCTAGCCAATAACAGAGGTCCAAAAAAGGTTCTGACCCCTCGTTTTTTTTTTTAATATTTGTGTGAGCTACTTAGAGATGGTTTGTCATATGCTTCTATCAAAGAGTATCTTACAGCCATCTCAGATTGACTGCCCATGGATCCCCCACTTTCATCTCTTTTTCTGGTAAAACAGTTTATAAAAGGAGTGTAGCATGTGAGACCCTCTCAAAAGCAAATTCCTCCTCCCTGGGATCTCAGCTTTGTTCTTGAAAGATTGACTGTATCTGCTTTTGAACCTGCCTCTCAGGTTGATTTATGGTTCATTACTTGGAAGAGTGTTATACTTATTATCCTGATATCTCCATAGTGAGTCTCTAACCTGCAAGCCCTCATGGTGGACCAACTCTATCTGATTTTTCACAGGAACAGGGTTATGTACTAATCCATCATTCATTGGCTAAAGTTGCTTCTGAATTTAACTTGAATCAAGTCATCAATCTCCCACTGTTCAATCCTAATCAAACAACAAGAAAGAAAAGATTATACATACTTTGGATGCACATAGGCAGATCAGGTATAATCTATCAAAATAAATGGCAAACATTTCTATAAACTGTCAGAAACTGTAAGAAATTATTATAAAACCTGCAGCCAATAAGTGAAACATGATTGTCATGAGGGATCAAAATATTTAAAATGAGTACTAATTGTAAAGCTCCCATTAAATATGAATTGCTGTTTTAGTAACAATGATGAGATCCTTTTTGCATTTCTGAAGATAGTTACACGTAAGTAACTAGATGTAAACATTTGGAACAAATGTAAATATTAGATGACAAAGCTTAAAATTGGTTAGCTCATTATAGCACTCATTGGAAACGTACTACATTATGGCTGTGATTTAGAATACCTTACTGCATGCATTGCTATGAGCAGTTTTGTTCAGTGAATGGCCACACTATGTAGTGGGCAATTCAGAGGCACATGTATGACTAACGTGGAATGTTGTGCAACAAGGTTGCACATGATATTTGATAATGGCAATAGTGTTAGCAGTTCAACAGGCAGCACACTTGCCTTTGGTGCTGGAACACCAGAAGGCTGAGTATTCTATTCCCACTACAGGTGATTGGTTTTCTGAAACTGAGCTGGTGAGTGCTGCACTCCTCAATGTGTAATCCTTCTGTAGAGATGTTAAACTGAGGTCCCATCTACTTCAGTTGGTGGTACTTCAAGTGGATGTAAAATATTGAATGGCACCTACCAAAAGGAATTGGAGAAGTTCCCTAATAATCTGGCCAAATTTCCCCTGGTAGTATAAATACCATCTTGAGTCTCCCCTGAAAAAAAGCCACAAGCCAGGTGGGACTAACCCTGTCAACAAAGGATAAATAAATATTGACATGATAATGAATGACATTATTAAAACGAATGTCCTGGTGTATGCAAGTGAGGCAAAACAGGATGGTGGAGTGATTCATAAACATACCAATGCTGTGCATGCTTTATAAAGGAAGAGAGATGGATGTTCATATGATGTGAATTGCTAAATAATATTAAGAACTGCTGCTGCATTAGTAATTATGTACCTGTAAGAAGATTTCATTACCATGATGGTACTCATCTGCTTAGTGTGTTATTAGGTGTTGTATTTTAGGTATGGAATACATTGGCATTAACATATTCTTTGTGAGTGACCCTGAAATCCCCTTACATCACCAGTCTTCCCCTTGACCATATAGCATTCTGTTGGTGTATCTGACAGTTATATATGAATATTCTCAATGTTTAAGTAATGTCAGGCACATAACTTTAATGAGTAAATGCCCCCCTATCTACACCTATAACATCGCAACTCATTAAGTTGTGGAGACATGACTTTTTTTCCAAGGGTGAAAAACAGATTTTTGCATATGAGATATTTATTTATTTATATTTATTTTAGTTTGCTTACCAGAGTAGTGCATTGATCACCAAAGACCATCTGTAGGCACAGTCTGTGTGAAGAATTTCACAAAAAATAAATAAAACAGAAGAAATTCTGAAGCATTGAGCAATCACAGAAGGGTGGATAATCCCATAGACATTTGATACAATATATAAATGTTATTAACAAGCTAGAAAAACAAATGTAAATTAATTTTAGTAGTAAATATGAGAGGGAAGTAGATACACAACAGGTGGACATTTTTACGGAAAATGATAGCACAAAGCTGGCCAGAATATAGTGAATTGCACTCTAAGTGCTGATGGGTATTTTTCCCATCATGCTTAACAATCTTTCAGCTCAACAATTGCCTTCCTCTTGCAGTACTTGTTTCAATACACATTCCAATCACCCTTAAAAGTATTGGCCAAGCTTTTTGATTATGTAGATAAAGACAACAGCACCTAACAGTGTTAATGTTACTTGACAACATGCACTTGTAAAAAGTAGCACTTAGTTGTATAAGAGTAGATTTATTTTGTCCTAACAATTAGTCTGAGATTTACCTGTGCTGTGATGATGGGCTAGGTTGGAATATGCACTGTATTATAATGTCCCCCACCGACATTAATGCTCTCCAGGAAGGACTGACACAGACAAATAACTTGGGACAGAGCCATGGACTAAAACTAAATGCCAAGAAATGCATAATAGTATCCTTTAGGAAGTCATCCTCCTGTTGTAACTATCATATTGACAACACATCCCTAAGAGTCAAGATAGTTAAGGACTTTGGGGCACACATAGAAGGCAATCTAGCCTTTGACCATCATGTGTCTGTAGTATTGAGGAAATCATTCTGTGTTGTGTAACTTATAAACAAAGGTATGGCATCTAGTTCCAAGGAGGTCATTGTTCCACTATGTTCAGCATTCATCAGACCTCCCTTTGGTATGTACCTAACCAGGCATATACAACAATTGGAATTACCACAGAGATTCCTCATTAAACAATACAGGGTGTAAACAACATGTCCTATGCAGACCACCTCAGACCCATATTTCTGTATTCTGTCTCCTGCAAGCTGTTGACTGGAGATCTTTGCTTAGCACAGAAGACATTGTCAAACCCTATCCTGATGGACCACCTGCATATCTGCAAAACAAAGACCATCAGAATCACCCATTCTCAACTCTTGCCTGTGATATAAATAGGATCTGCTGGACAGACAGGTATGTATTCCAGAGATTACCCTGTTGAGTCCCCATCCATGTGAAGCAGAGATCCTCCCTAACCTAATTCAGGTGTAACTTGGACAACTGGATGAGAAATAGGAAATTCTTCCCTGGTTTGGCACCTATGTCTCTAATGGACACAGGCAGCCTGTAAATGGTTCATCTCCCAGTTCCCTGCTTGTAAATGTTTTATCTCCCACATCCCTGCTTACATATATCAAGGGTACCAGAACTTGTCAGAGATTTGGGATGCATAGCTAGGCTTAAAAAGGCCTTAGTAGTTGTTAGCCTAGTATATGCCTATGAACATAGGAACCTATGAATTCCTTTGTAGAGTGATAGTTTTAAGTGCCTTTCCAAATATATGACACAAATTAATTTGCCTGGGCATGGCGATTATGCAAATTAGGGCTCAACTCATTAGTGGAACTAATTCTGTCAAATGGTACATTGCAATAAGTTCCTAAACACTGCTCTTAGCTCTACTCTATGTAGTGCACATGCCTGGGTCCTTGTGGGTAGTGCTGTGTATGCAAAGACCATACCATCTCTCTGTGGGGAGATTTGTTATTCCACATAAAAACTTATATAAATGATGTTGGAATAATGCCTACTTTCTTAACATCATTTAAAGCAATAGCAAACTGGCACATTCCACATCTTAAAGTGATATCATGAGCCATTTTACTACAATACATATTTTAACCTAGCCCACCATCTGTCATGTGACTGAGATGCCTGCTATTAAGCAGCAGATGGCACATACAAGAATGGGTGTAAATGCAAAGCATCTACCATTTTCTCTGCTTCTTCTAGGTGAGACAATGTGGCTGGAGGATGCGAAGATAGTGCTACTGCCATTTTGAGAGCACAAAAGTGGTCTGTGGTGGAGAGTAAAATGTTTCTCTGCTTTCTCCATAAAGTCTATAGCCAGTATCAGTCTGAGATCTGGAATAGTTTATGCCAGGCAGTCATCCATGCCACTGGCATCTCCCGCATGGGAAAACAATACCATTACCATTACAGTGAAACAGGGTGTCAACATCCCACTCATTTAGGCTAATCCCATGTCACTGGTATCCCACGCATGGGGTACCACTGCCATTATAGTGACCCAAGGTGTCAACATCCCAATCCTGTAGGCTAATCCCATGTCACTGGTATCCCACGCATGGGGGAACAATACCACTGCCATTATAGTGACCCAAGGTGTCAACATCCCAGTCCTGTAGGCTAATCCCATGCCACTGGCATCCCATGCATGAGGGGACAATAAAAGTACCACTATAGTGACTCAAGGTGTTAACATCTCACTCACTTAGGGTAATCACATGCCACTGGCATCCCATGCATGGGGAAACAATACTAGAACCATTGTAGTGATACAAGGTGTCGACATTCCAATCTCCTAGGCTAATGGCAAGATGAAGTGAGTGAGCAAGTACCACCTATGCACCGTAAATACAACTTATGTTAGCTACACATACAACCTGCCAGTCTGTGTTATCCACAGAACTTACACAGTGGTGTTTTCTCTCCATAGCCACTGAAGTTACTGCAGAGAATAGGCACCAGCAGAGGAGGAGGATACAGTCCCTAACAGAATACTTGGGTGAGTATCCTTGCTTGATACTGTACAGGTTTTAATAATGTTCACCTATTCTGGTAGTACAGATAAGTTTCATACCATATAGGTTACTATATTACTGCCACTGTTCTGCTAACTTCCACTGTACAAAGGCAGCAGCATGACTGTTAGAAAGTGTTACTGTCTATGTGCTGCACTTTTCATATACTTCCAAAAGTTGTTTAAGATGTTAAGGCTTTGCTTTTACATTGTGATGATGCTTCTGAGTTCATTTTCCTCTTTTTTGTGTGTATTGTGATGTAATTTGTAATTTAAGGTATCTGCTTCGTTATAGTAACTACACATTAGAAGGGAGATGACTGCAAACTGGGCGCCATAGTCGAAAACACATCTGACACAGATATCCTCCAGAAGGGCCTCACAGAAATGGATAACTGGTGCCAGAGCCATGGCCTGAAGTTAAACGCCAAAAAATGCATAGTCATACCCTTTGGGAAAAACAAGGCTACCCCTAGCTACCATATAGGTGGCAATCCACTGAGCACAGAAAAAGTCATCAGAGATCTGGGGACCCAGGTTGACAGTAGCCTTTCGTTTGACACTCATGTTGCTAAAGTAGTTAGGAAAACCTTCTATATCACCCACCTGATCATGAAGGGATTCACATCTAGATCAAGGGAGGTCATCGTCCCCTGTACTCATCACTTATTAGACCTATGATTGAGTACAATGCCCGTTCGAATGTATCTGACCAGACACCTGCTGCAGCTTGAAAGGCCCCAAAGTTCCTCACCAAAAGGATAAAGGGTCTCAAAAATATGTCTTATGCTGCCCGACTGAAAGAACTCCAGCTCTATTCAGTCTCATACCGCTTGCTCAGAGGTGACCTGTGCCTGACATATAAGGCCATGTCAAACCCAGATTTGATGAATATGCTTCACCTCAAAAAATCTAGATCCCTCAGAACCACAAGGGCGGGACACTTAAACCTTGACACGGTTATAAATAGAACGTGCTGGAGGGACAGATTCATCACCCAGAGACTCCCTATGCTGTGGAACAAAATCCCGGTACATGTGAGGCAGAGCACCTCTCTGGTCTTGTTCAAGAGGAATCTTGACCAATGGATGGGAGATTGCAGATATACCCCAGGGATTACTTCAGCGTCACTGCTTGACAGAGGCACAGCAAAATGATAGGCATAGTTTTTATTCAAACTAAAGGGGTGGCGAAAGCCACATAACTATGGGCTAGGCTTATAAATGCCCTTGGGCAGATAGCCTAGTATGAACCTATGAACCTATAAATATATAAACGACATTCTTTCAATGTGGAAATTTCTCTCACAGAACCTCTTTGTCAGTATACTTGGTCTGATGATATTGTTTGTTTGACTGACCCCCTTCTTATATTGTAGACACAGCTTAACATGTTAAGGCTTTTGCTTTTGTGATGATGTGTCTGTGTTCAACTCCCATACTTAGTTTTAGATTATCCTTGGTTATTTAGAATTATGTATGTAGTTCTTTCAGTGATACTACCTCTAAGTGAAATGACTATTTCTGAAGAATTTTTTTTGTACATTTGTCTCAGACATCCTATCACTGTGTGTTGGACAAAGACTTCAGTCATGTTGTCCAAGCAGTTCAACATGTTAAGGCATTGTCCTTCAGAATGCATATGAGGGTGATGGGTTTGAGTCCACCTCTCAGATGTAAATGCTAACAGACTTGGTAAACTGAGAATGACTTTGTTGCTCCTTCAAATATAGTACCTGTAACATTATTTTTTTAAAATAACATCTTCATTTTTTTCATTGTATCCGTATTTCTCTATCACCACAATCTTAATTTGTATTCCATTACATTCATTTACATGTAACACAAATATGTTTCTCTCCATTTATTTATTATATACAGCAACATCTAGACCTGCACCCTTTCCTCGAGTAAGGCCTGTTAGCCCCCATAGATGGCAACAGCAGCAGCACCAACAACAGAAATGCCCACAACATCTGGACTGCAGCCTGTCACAGTCACCTCCACACCATCTGCCACACCTGCACCACTCAGTATAAGTAGCACTGCAATGAATGGCAGTACTGTTGCATCCACCCTGTACACCCCATCTGCACCATCCAGTACAATTATTCCTGCACTGGATAGCCATACTTTCACACTCACCTTTAGGCTCCACATGCACCATCCAGTACAAGTAGCCCTGCACTGGACGGCAGTATTGTCGCACTCACCTGTAGGCCCCACCTGCACCACCCAGTACAAGTAGCCCTGCACTGGATGGCAGCACTGTTGCACCCACCTGTAGGCCCCATCTTCACCATCCAGTACAACTAGCCCTGCACTGGATGGCAGTACTGTCGCACCCACCTGTAGGCCCCATCTGCACCACCCAGTACAAGTAGCTCTGTACTGGATGGCAGTACTGTCACACCCATCTGTAGGCCCCATCTGCACCATCCTGTACAAGTAGCCCTGTACTAGATGGCAGTATTGTTCTACCCACTGGTAGCAGTACCAATGGAGATGACAGCTTTGACACTTATCGGCACCTGGCACACCTAGTGGGGGTGTTATTGACTGGAAGTTAGATGTTTCCATTGGGCACATGGAGAACCTCCCACCAGTGACTCACTGAGTTGTGCCCCTGCCCTGCACTGGGTTACAGCTAGCAAATACAAAAACACAACAATTACAGAACCTCATCTGATCCTATTCCCCCATCCAGATGTCACCCAGATGTTTGAGACTATTTCCAACCTTGTATGTTGTTCAATCCTCCCCTTTACTGCTGTTTTCCCTCTGTTTTTCTGATGTCTTCTGCACCATTGTGCTCCCCCTCCCTTATTGTGTTAGCACATTCCCTATCAGTCTTGTCTGCTTCTATGTTTGTTTGTGTGGCCCTGCTACCTACCTAACCCTCTTATCTTTCTCTTGTTGATCTTTCTTCCTTCCTTCCTGAACTCACCTTATTTTCATATGTGAAAAAAATGTTCAGCTCTCCCAGAACACTTCTCCCCACATTCCACATCTCCATTATGCCATTTCTTAAGTTTTCACCTCATATTCTACCCTCTGCTTTTGTGTGTGTGTGTGTGTGTGTGTGTGTGTGTGTGTGTGTGTGTGTGTGTGTGTGTGTGTGTGTGTGTATGCACACAATTGCTCAGGACATCATTAAGGTGCATGCACAATGGGCAAGCACTGCTGCTTCTTGTCTTATCCTGTGGGTACACCCTAGGACTATGTGCTGTTCCCACAGACCCTTACGCACCTGCGAGCAGCATATTTAAAATGTTCACCTCCTCATACTGATTTCCATCACTATTCAATAGAAATGAGCATCAGGACTGTCATGCTGCCAGCCCAGCTATCTGGAATTTTGTAAATAATCATATGTCATTTGTGAATATCAACATGACTCATATGCTTGTCTTACAAATGTAAGAGAACTATATGTTATGTGTATATTAAACTACTGGTACAGAAGTGTGTGTTGAACAGGAGTTGCACAGTCCTGAGCTTCAAGGATGTGTCCACAGTGTAACCTACTGGAAAAGAACAGAAATGTATATCAACTATATACCTGTGCAAATGTATGTTTTAATAGTAGTAACTGGAACATACAGAGTTAACTTGCAAAACTTCAAGAAATTAAATTGTTTTACGATTGTGTTATAAAAGTTAGTTTCAGTGCAGCAAGGAGACAAGATGTCTAGAACTAGGGTGCCTTCTGCATTGTTTTGTAAGTGTTTATTGTAACTGCAAACATCTGAAGGATATGTATTTTTTGCACAGAGATGTTAAATGTTGGATACTGGGGGTTTAGCCTGGGAACTGAAGACAGGTGACAAAAAGTGATGTCATCCACACTAACACAGCAGTAATATTTGATATTATTTTAAGAACTCTCTCTCAGAGAGAGACTGTACATTTTGTATTTTGTTTTGGACCTAGCAAGAACATTCACTCATCATCACCACCTTCTACACTTGCCTTGCTGTAAGTAAGATTCTGCGCATGGTATCTCTTTTAGATATAGATAGGAATATAGTAAAGATTAGTTTAGATGTTTTCTGTACTTATTTGAGACTGTCCTGCAATGTTGTTTTAAAATATTTCCTGTGATTTTGAACTCTGAAGTTACAGTGTTGATTTTACTGAGTATTGTCTTGTTCTTTTATTATTTATTATTAAATATATTTAAACCTATCCTTGTGGCTGATATTTGTGAGACATATTTAAGCTCTTCGTGTATTTGCATATGTATTTGGTGACACTGTACAGGACACTCCTACAAAGCCTTGCAAGTCTTGGTTAGAATGCCATTTGGATAATAGTAACATTAAACAGTAGGATTGGACATCTTTGTAAGGGCCTTATAGTAGCTGATAAGTAAGGGTTGGTGGCAGTGGAAACTACCTTATCATCTGTGCAGAAGGGGGCATAGCTAGGAAACCTGTTCCAGCCTTCCCCAGATGTGTGCTTTGTGTGTGTGTGTGTGTGTGTGTGTGTGTGTGTGTGTGTGTGTGTGTGTGTGTGTGTGTGTGTGTGTCTATAACCAAACCTCAAAGTGTGTGTGTGTCAGCTACTTGGGCAGAGACACAAACCACTGGTTGGACAGAGAGGGTGCTGTAGGTCTTGTCTTGGCCCCTCAGTTGAGATCTTAACCCTATAGCTGTGCTAGTGGGAAGTCATATTGGGGATCTGGAGAAAGAGGAAGAAACCAGCCCCAGACTGACTGTGATCTCTGTGTGCTCTGAAGGGAAATTGTACTTTACTGTGTGTGTACTTGTCTTCCTCCCAGTGTGTATGTCCCCTAGCTGTTGCCAGTGGTGAAGATTGAGACTCGTTGATTACTGGGCCAGTGCAGGGGTGTCACAAGGACTCATCGCACACACACAGAAAACAAAAGAAGGCTGGTTGTGACCACACCTACACCCTTTGTGAATATGTGTGTGTGTGTGTGTGTGTGTGTGTGTGTGTGTGTGTGTGTGTGTGTGTGTGTGTGTGTGTGTGTGTGTGTGTGTGTGTGAAATGTATGTTCTTAATCTTAAGACTCATTTGTTTGAAAGTCCTGAAACTTAACTATGGAATTTTTATGCCACTGTCTTAATTACATTTTTTTCTGTTTAATGAAAGATTCTATCCATTGTTCTAGGGTCCAGAAATGACAGAGGTTTTTGCTTCCACTTGTGCAAACATTATACAAAATGAATATAGCATCTTATGTCTGCTTTATAATCAAATTGATTTATGGCTATAAAAGAGCTAAACAACAGATAAGGTGATACTTTTACAATGAAATTAATAATAATTAATAAAAACAAGCCAGTTATGTGTCTTAAAGACTAGCCTTTCTCTGGAATAGGCTTATTGTCCATGTGAAGCAGAATTCTTCCCTAACCCAATTAAGTATAACTTGGACAAGTGTATGGGGAATCAGAAATTTACCCGCGGTCTGGCACATGCTTGTGCACCCATCGCACACCTACATATAGCAATTAAAAATAACCTAAGGGTATCAAAATTTCCCAGGTACGTTTGGAAAGCATGGCAGGGCTTAAAAAGGCCCCCTGAAATCATTAGTCTAGTATTCACATACAAGCCTATGAACCTATAATAATTACTGGCACTAACACTTCAGAGTGGATTATTCGGAACTCATTATGAGAGGCAATGAAGGCAAATGAATTAAAATATTAGTGTTTCTGTAGATAGCACTCTCCCTTAACATTGTTAAGATCTTTTCCTTACTAAGATTATCTCAGAGCTTGAAATTTTGTAGCACAAATGATGACTATGAAAAATATGCCCTGGGATTCAGTAAAGTCTACACTAACTGTATACTAAGTGTACGCATTCTGAGTGAACAAACAACAGTCAAAACTCACAACTTCTTCCTCCTAATTTTACTTTTCCTACTTATTTTCTTGCAGCTTTAAATACTGACAGGGATTCATAAAGGTTACCACAAAGTATAGACTACATGTACACCTAGTATAATCTTTCTGAGTGACTAGAAAGCACAAAAAACATGGTAGGACTGTTCTTGAATAGATATTGTGTACACTTAGTGCACACTTACTGTAGGCTTGATGTTACTGAATGTACGTTGATAGGCAGGAGATAATAAATGAGATGGTGGGATATTAAAAATTATATTTAATACTGAATGGACCTAAACCTTCTTTGTCTGAACAGTTACAGATTTAATAGTAAACTCAGAATGTTGAAATGAGGATTGTAAACCAGTACTGAATGATTATTTTTACAGAGTCCCTCTCAGTTTTGAAGAGTAAGACAATTCAGTTCATTTTTTTCTATACACAAGCCAAAGCAAATTATTCAAGAGCACTCTTGCATACAGGAAAGTTTTATTTTAAATTATGCAATCATATGTTTCTAAAAAAAATGGAATATAAATGGCCATGATTCTTACAATAAAGAGTTTGTTACCTGTTACACAGTAAGGCTTGCATAATACACTATGACTATTCAATCTGGTATACCAGGCAAACCAACTGCTCTTTTAAAAGGAATATACTGGAACACACATATAACTGCAAAGAATGAAAAACTTCAATAGAGATTCTTTTAAATGAAGTTATTGCAGACATCCTTCACCACTGAGATGCGTGGCAGTGTACAATAAATCATATTAGAAAACAATGCAACGAGCAACAGTAGAACAATTTAGAACGATATAAAGTTATACTTTTTTTACAGTGTTATACAGATATTCTGGATGCAGAAATATGCATAAAGCAGTTATTATAATTTTATTGGTTGATTGCATAAATAGAAACATGAATCACTGCTGACTGGTCACAACTGTTTGTGTAACAAGCTCCCTTGTTATCAAAAAGCCAAGATGCAAAGGGAAGGTTTCCTACCACTGAAAGGGGCATTATTGACTGAATGTTTTGTTTCTGTCATCCTTATTCATTTGAATAGACAGCATAATTACACATTTTGATCTTTTTGTATATATTTTTTTTAATTTTGATGAACAGCATACTTATGTATTTTATGTTAATCAGATATATGTGCTAACCACTGGCCTATAGTTATTCTAATAGTCTGATCGGAGAAGACAAGGATTAAATATAGTCTGGGAAAGTTGCTAAAAATGCATTCATTGTTGTACAATAGGCATGTATGGTTACAGCCTTGTGTGTCTGTATAAAAAGCAGCTCCAAAATGTTTCTCATTTTATGAAGCAGATGCAGGAAATGGTATTAACATGGCAAACACCCACTCATCATATTGCTTTCTAAACCCTAAGCTCTCAAAAATGTTTATAACATGCAGATTAGTTTTAGCAACAATGGCATCCTGGGGATTCATTATCGTCTTGGTCACATCACTGTAAACTAATACTGTTTACATTCCCAGCATTGCAAATAGCAATGCTAATCAGAAATGCATGCAGCCAGGCCATTGTGCATGAATAGGAGCTTCTCATCACAGCCACAGCACAGATGCATGACTAGCTCGTGGTAATCCAACATTATGTCAAATCACAATACAGGCAGGTAAGGTAAACAATGATGGTGCATGAGTGCACCCAAGTTATAAATGCAAGCTCAAGTGCACAGTCATATAATATTGATGTGATCTACAGTAAGAAATGCATACTTACATATAGAAATGTGCAATGGAAAGGAAAGTGCCACAGATGCTGAGGCCAGAGTAAAGGTTACATTATAATGTCTTGGAGCTTTTCTCCCCAGGCCTCCACTGAAAACGGGCTCTTTATGGCCCAGTGGACTTCCTCGGTCATCAAACTTAAATAAATAAATAAAATAATAATGGACTCCACAGAGATTGATAATGTAAGAGTGCTAACGGTGTGGAACATAGCAACTGACACACAGAGATTGATAACGTAAGATTGCTAACAGTGTGGAACATAGCAACTGACACACAGAGATTGATAACGTAAGAGTGCTAACGGTGTGGAACATAGCAATTGACACACAGAGATTGATAACGTAAGAGTGGTAACGGTGTGGAACATCACAACTGACACACAGAAATTGATAACATAAGAGTACTAACAGTGTGGAACATAGCAACTGACACACAGAGATTGATAACATAAGAGTGCTAACAGTGTGGAACATAGTAACTGACACACAGAGATTGATAACATAAGAGTGCTAACAGTGTGGAACATAGCAACTGACAGGTAAGCAGAGCGAGGAAGGTGCTAATTCAATATGGCAGTTTTGAAGAATGTGAAGCATACACAGGAGAAGTGGGATATAACAAAGTAACATGAAGTAACAACCTGTAGAACACCTGACAACATCAGAGTGTCAGCAGTGGACCTGTAGTAGACTGTGAATGTCATGAAAAAATGAATACATGTTAGCCACTCTTATGGCATAGAGAGATAAATCCCTGACTATGGCCCAGGTCACCCAGGTTCAGTTAGCAGCTCAGGTAAATGATGGATCAGTAGGGGAGGGGGCTGGCATGCCTAAG
This sequence comes from Protopterus annectens, assembly GCF_019279795.1. Classification (NCBI taxonomy): domain Eukaryota; kingdom Metazoa; phylum Chordata; order Ceratodontiformes; family Protopteridae; genus Protopterus; species Protopterus annectens. Next base: position 1,608,194,886 of record NC_056726.1, on the reverse strand, counting down.
CTATGGGGGGTGGGTGCTGTGTAGGTGTTTCCCTATCATCATCCTTGGTGGAGGCCAGGGACATCATTGAAGGGACAGACGTTGTCAGAAGGTGGAATGTGGGCCTAGTTCAGCTGCTGCAGAGGTGGGGTGATACACCACCTGCCCACATTGCATGTCCATGTAGACCATAGCAGGTACCACATGGGAGAGGGGAAAACAGGGTAGGGCCTAAGTGGAAACCCCTTGTGGACAGATGTGATGACAAGCCAAGCCCCTGGAAGCTTGGACACTCATGACTTGCCAAAGTAGAATACCAGATAAAAAGTCCAGACGGTCAAAGAAGTGAACTTGTAGACCAAGCACAGAAGGGGCACAGGGGCCAGACTGGCAAGAATGAATATCAGAGGGACAAAAAAATGAATATATGTGACCTTGAGTGGAATCAATCAAGTAATTCAGTCCACAAGTCAGTATATCTACAGTGTACTGGCAAGGGAGGCCATTGCAGAAGTCAGAGTGAAAAGGGTCAAAACTCACATACCTAGAAAATGTAGTACATGTGCAGACAGACTGATAAAAAGAAAGAAAACAGTTAGCAAGATAATTGAACCCAGAGCTCCCATGCATGAATGTTTTGTACCACTATATTAGCAGGAGGAGCTACTACAGCAGTCAGAGGACATTTTTATGGAACACATATCTGGGAAATGTAGAACATGTGGCAGCCTGCAGACCGAAAAAGTATGGAAATACATACAACCCCAGACTGTTTTTAATCCTGGCACAGTTGAAGCCCAGAAAAAAATGTCAAGGCTCTGAAAAAAAAAGCCTGGCATGCTTCAATATTTATATCTCTACTCTAGCACTATTAACTCAACATGATTTGATACGGGGGGGGGGGGGGTAAAAAAAATAAGTTTCAGAATGCCAACAGAAGCCCTCTCTTAACAGTAACATTTTCAACTAGGAAATAAATAATTCCATCAAAGAAAACACATAATAATTACCTCTACAGTAAATAATACTGCTGTTACAACACATGCAGAACAAGAGCAGAACACTTAATAACAGATCACTTTAAGGAAGTGCTATAGTCATGTGGTGGTATGCATTGTTTAAAAAAAAGCTAATGCTTCTGCTAGATTTCTAACTGTGCTGCTTTCGTAAGAATGGAGATGAAGAACATTGCAGTGTCTCAGAAACTGATAATTTCTCTTTGGCTCATGTTTGACAATGATAGATCAGTTATGCAGTAAGAATGTCAAAACCCTCCTACAGCAAGCACGCTGTTGCTTCTTCTTAAGCAATACCGATTCAACAGCATGCGCTCACACTTACCAAGCAATACTGACTGCAGCTTACCAATGTCCAAACTTTTACTCTGTATACAGTCAATATAGGATTGCTGAGTAAAGGGCATGTCCCTGTACTGCTGGATGCTGCCTTACTGTACAAAACCAAAGTTAGCTGCAGATACATAAGAAATGCCTGAAAGAAGGAAACAACTGTAAAATGTGACAAAGGCCATGATTCATATTTATGCTGCAGTCATTTTAAATAAAAGGAAAATAATGCACCTTTGCTGTTTTTTTGTGCATTTGGACTATTATTTTATAGCAAAGGTGATAGTGGTTTGTTTGGTGTTTTTGTTGTTTTTGTAAAAGGAAAATAATCTTGCCTCCCATTTCACGCAAAGGCCAGCCTATAATTACCATGAGCATCACGTTTGTAGCAGTAGCTGTGAAGCAGGATACTAAATCCTTGCTAGCAGAAAACGATGACAGCACATGAAGACAATGGCTTCAAAGACCTTTATGTGCTTATTGAACCCTGGAAAAGACAAACAAAGCCAGCCTTTCTTTTTGTGTCATCATCTCAGCAGTTCCCCTACAGCAACAGAAGCCACAAGTAACACAAATAAAGAGGCATTTTTTTCCATTGTCTCCTTTCTATAGACTTCAGAAAAAGAAAAAGTTTTTCAAAACAATCCTTGGGGTGTTCATTCTTTTATGCTTTTCCTAAGCATTGCCTCAACTCTACAGTGGTATAGAATATGGTAAAAGCAAAACATCCCCAGGTTATTTTTTTCTGAAAATCTGGGAAATTTCCCAAGCCTGTCAGCAGTGGTGTGTCTTTCTTTATCTCTTCCTTCTTATTCATTATAACTGATAGGAAGAGCAGTGTATAGCAGAAAGAAATCCGTTCTTGACACAAGGCTATTTATCCATTACTTCACACACTTTTCAAAATCAGGGTCCCATACTTTAGTTTATATGCTTTTGTTAATTTTATATGCATATTTAAATGTGATAAATATATGTTATTAATTCTTAAATTTGTAATTTATATTATCTTATACACTTATATGTGACTGCTTATAAGTTTATTATAATCAAAATCAATAAAATTGTTTAAAAAAAAATCTGGGACCCCATTTTTTCAGCATTGATTTCTTTAGACAACAAGACCTCTTCCTCCAATATCTTATTTTATCATTTTGTTTCCACAGGCCTATTACTCAGTTATCTCATTAAAACATCAACCACAAGAATGTAGACACACATATAATCTATGTACTCAGCTGAATATATTGCTAAACATCTTTGAGAACTGCCATCAATAACAAAGGCCATAAAACGTTTAATTGTTTAAGCTGATACATACAACATAAAGTTGTACATAAGCTGTTTAGTTATAGTATTAGTCATCGAAATAAAATCACTTTTATGGTTGTAGGTGTCAAAGGTCAGAAATGATACATTATTTTATTAAGTCAGTTAAGGCAATATTTGGAGGGTGATGTATCTGTTGTAAATTTGAGGTATGGAGGGTGAGACAGTATGAGATTGCAAGTAAGAAATGGTCAAGAGTAGTTATATATGAAGAGATGCAATATTACAGTAATGACAGACTTTATCCAGAAGAGTCATTCAAATGGGTAGAAATAATGTTTTATCCAAATGTGAGCAATAGCAGTGAAACAGAGGAAATACATAATAAAATATGATATGCATTCATCTTCCAGTATTCCAGTTGTATTATAACAATTATTTCAAAAGTGCTTAAAAAGAATGACTTTTGTTAGGAGAAAACTATACTTTATAATATATATTTGAAAAAAATGGTGTGACCTTTTTATGTTATTGTATAACATGTGGGAAAAGCAAATGCTCTATTTCTCCTGTAATAATTATTGATACTGTATGGTGCTTTCCTGGGGTGCTGTGAGTGACTATATGCTACTTTCATGGGGTGCTGTGAGTTACTGTGTGTTACTTTCATGAGGCACTGTGAGTAACAGCACTACATGTATTAACATATTGCAGTTGAGCTAGCTGAATTCCTGCATGGAGTGGTTCATGTCTGTGTAGCCAGAGCAGTGCACCTTGCATATTTATGAAGGTGCGCTGCTGTTTAGGCTAAATGGACATGAACCGTGAACGAATGCAGGGGGGTGTGTTGAAGTAGTGCATGGACTACAAGCACGTCCCCTGCACTCAGAAAGTGCCATATGGCACTTTCTAAACTTGATCCAGCATAATATTAGAGAATTTCTCCAATATTGTGCCAGTATTTCGGTATCCGTGGACACTGAAATGAAATATCATTTCAGTGTCCACAGACACTGAAATACATACAGGAGCAGAAAACCAATGCAGGGTGTGTGTGACAGGTTTTGTGGCACCCTCCATTGTAAAAGTGCCATACAACACCTTGCAACCTGCTAAAGCAGGAAATGTGCACAAAGGCACAAATAATGGGTGGACAAAGCCCTAAAAAGGGACACTTCTTAAATATTGCCCTCACAAACTTAGAAAGTTGATAGAAAACAAGTTATGCATAGCATTCATTTCCAAAGGATAGATTCAAAGATTAGTACTAGGTTAACTGCCCTTGCAAGCCATTTTAAGGCTAGCCAATTATCCTTTGTGAGACTCACACCCTGCACCTCGTGTTTGTAAGGCAAACACCTTAACCATTAGGCCACCCTCACAACCCTGTGTTGGAAAGATGATAGATGTCTGAAAGTCAAATGTATGCCAATATTCCCTGACAGCAGTCCATGTGGACAAAGGCACAAACAATGAGGGGACAAAGCACTAAAAATAGGGACACTACATAAATATTGCCCTCACAAACTTAGAAAGCTGATGGAAAACAGGATATGCATTAGCATGAATTTCTGAAGGATAGAAGTCTGAAAGTCAAATGTATGCCAATATTCCCTGACAGCAGTCCATGTGGATAAAGGCACACATAATGGGGGGACAAAGCACTAAAAATAGGGACACTACATAAATATTGCCCTCACAAACTTAGCTGATAGAAAGCAGGATATGCATTAGCATGAATTTCTGTAGGACAGAAGCCTGAAAGTCAAATGTATGCCATTGCTTCCTGACTGCAGTCCTCAATGATTTGTCAGAAAACCACAGTACTCACTATATATCATAATTATATAATAATAATATAATAAATCTTTTTTTTTACATGCTAAAGAATGTTTAAGAATAGCTAAATGGGTGTGTGCGTTATGGCCCTTCGCTTAACATTGCTTAAACATCCCATAGGAGATAAATAGAAATATACAGCTGAAATTCCTGAACTAAGATAGTGTAGTGGATAGAGTCCTGGCTTTACATGCAGGCATTCGCAGTTTGAGTACCAAGACAGGCAACTTATTTTTATATGGGAAAGCAGTGTTAAAATTATTTTTTTAAACTTAAAGTATGTAGTAACTGTTTTTTTGTCAAGCAGGGTAGTGTAACTGGCATAAAATGGAAGTGTGAGTGCATGTAACATGTGAAATCACCCATGTATACACAAGTGTCCCATACAGTATAGTCACACCCCTTGCTAATATAATGAAAGCACATAGAGGGATGTCATGTAAAATAAATCATATACACCTACTAAATGAACCCATTACCCTGATGTTTTTTTAAATGAAAAGTGAGCAATGGTCAGCAATGCCCAGCTATGCTTACCAGGTGTAAGCATTGCTTGCACATGATTGCTAAGCAGCAGGTAGCTCAGATAAGTGGATTTGTGCACTCTTAAGCAGTGCTCACCAATTACCCCTTTAAGCACTGTTCAACCCAGCTTAGTGGGTTTGCGTGTTGCTAAGCTGTGGCCAGCATTTTTTAAATGGTCCAATGATGGCAAAGGGTGGGGAATATGGCCTTATTTAAATCATGCAGTCAGGAATACAGCCATAACCTGTTTAGTTTGATTTCTGCAGGAACATGTTTGGCGTTGGAGAGGGAAAGCGCTTTTGGGCGCAGAGCTGGAGCATTTAGGAGTCCAGGGTCATGGCTGGACTCCTTGTCAAAAACCATGATAAGAGACTGCTGTAGGGCCAGTACCAGGACTAACAATACAAAACAGAGACCTGGGACCATCTCATACATGATCTCACCAGTGCTACCAGCATCCGCCGGACTGGTGAGCAGGTAAAGCACCACTATGCTGACCTACAGCAGAGGAAGGGGGCACTCTTGGCCCAGTGTATTAAGATGCACAGGCACAGAATGTTCCAGTAATGAGTAAGAATCACTATCAAGTAGTTTGTTGCAAATACTAGCCTGAGAATGTGATAGACAGATATGCATAATGTTTGTTTCTCTCCCCTACAGCTGCAGCAGAGAGGGCTAGTAAATCTGCTGTCTTGTCTGTATGCAAATGCAACCTATCCCTCCCAATCCACATCCCCAAACATACCTACAGCTCCTCTCCAACATCCCACTCTCACTTTAAAAAAAAGGCATCTGTCCCACAAAAAAAAATGTTGCCCCATACATAGCTCTACATTTCCCACCATGTTCAGTGATGTAAATCAATCTACAACCAAATTACTCTACAAATGCATGTTGCCAGCACGCCTCCCTGGCGGGGTGTGAGGCTATAATTTACAAATTTGCCACATCAGTCACAGCTGTTGCTGCCGAAGAAATGTAGAGCTATGGTCCTGTCCTACACCCATCCTGCACATCCCTAGCTGCTTTTCATAATGTTTTATCCTCTGCTTGCCCCCATTTTACCACTTTCCTATCATCTTTTTTTTTCTTTTCTTTAAAGAAAATTAGCATGGATGTAAGCAGTGCTAAGTGAAGCTAAGAGGGCTTATTTAACCCTCTCTTAGCAATGCTTAGCACTGCACAAACCTGCTTACAACTGCTTAAAAGTACCTTAATATCTCTGCCTCCATCAGCCTTGTTCTGCCTGGCAACAAAATAATTGGCCCTGTCAAGTCTCAAATCAAGGATGCTGTGTACTACAATCACAACAAATTACCACTACACCATCTGAGCTGCAGGAATCTTTAATGCTTTTAAAGACATGTTCATTCTGGTCATTTAACATTAATGAAAAAAGTTATCACTTCCTAGTTTGGGACCTAGGACCCTCTGCACAACAATCACAGCTCCAGGCCTCCACACCATCTGAGCTGTAGGAATTTGTAATGATTTTACAAACATATCATGCACAATAGTCATTCAACATAAGGGGGAATTATATATCCGTAGTACTGTTATATACATATATTTGTATATATGCATACCAATATATATATATATATATATATATATATATATATATATATATATATACATATATACATACATACATACATACAGAGATATATAGACAGATAACCAATCTCTTACTGCAACAAATCTGCAAAAATCACAACAAACAGGGGGGATAAAGGGCAAGCAATACTGGCATGTTTGACATTATGGTATCATATGCATAGACGTCTGCTAGAGTAGCATGGTGTGCTTTAACATACAATTCCAGACAGATTCCAGGTCTGAAACACAAATGAATGTCAAAATATACTATTGGCAATGCTCACATCATCTCAGTGATTTCTCAGAAACCCACAACTGTTGTGGGCAACTGAAAACATATGACCCACACATCAGGACAGTGTCTAGACATCTGGCAGTAGAGTGATATGACCGCAGTCGTGTAACAGAATGGAAAAACCCATGACAGCCGCCAACCATGTCACCCAGCATCTTCTGAACCACAGTAACACCAACATGATACTAACCCAAATAAGCTCTGGGCAATTACCCATGTATATCGAAATATATCATACACTACAGGGATTTAACTCTAGGTAAAAGCAGATAGTGATGCATAAATGTACACACACAACCATTTGCACCACAGTTAATGCAACATACCAGTACCCCAAATGAACTGTACAGTACAACAACTGTTTGAACGACCATATCCTGATTCCCAGTCACACAATACACTGACAGATAGTAGCCCAATTCACAGTGTACTGGGAATCCTGAGGTGTTACAGGACCTTTCTCAGTCTGCCCCAACAAACATACACACCTGATAGACCACCAGCAGCCATAGCAGCATGCACAGTCAGATAGAAAAAGGATCTGTGACACTCAAATCTACTACTCTCCCTTCCCAGCCAAACAAACATATACACACAATGCACTGCTACACAATCTATGGCAGTTGCTTCACAATGGCTAAACATACATAACTCTCATATGTATAGATTTCCACAGAATGTCCAGGGTGTGAGACCATATTCATGGCCACTGTCACATACCACTGCCAGGTGTCTGCTAGGTCAGTGGGGGTGATACATTGAGTACAGTCACTAAATAATGATATCACATACCTCTGACCCCCTTACTGCAAGACATCTGGACAAAGCATAACATACTTGGGGAACAGGAGGCCAGAAAGTGGGACATATCTCACATAATGGTTTTACAAACTGAAGCAGCTGACAGTGTCACAGGCTCTGTTGTAACATAACATCCCTGAAGATGATGTCTGAAACACCAATGGATGTTAACAGTTACTCTCACTACAATCCTCACAGTATCCACTGCTTCCACAAAAATAGATGTTGTCTGAGGAACAGACCAAACATAGCAGGTGAAACCCTGGGCAGCTTATGGACATTTATTTATTTATTTATTTATTTATTTATTTTTATTTATTTGCAGTTGGTTTACCAGGATGGTCAATCGGGCCAAGAAGAACCCATTTTCAATGGAGTCCTGGACAGAAAAGCTCCATACAGACAATATTCATGAACAAAAGATTGTAAGCTACATAGTAGAACAGTAGTACATATAAAAACATGGCATTTAGAGATACAGTTAATGAAAATCCACAATTAAGTATAAAAAATCAACAAAGCAACTATAAAATATAAGTAAGTATGTAGAAATATTTAAAAATATATCTATTCCTGCTATAAATACAGCTGGGCAATGAGCACTAAGGGTACCTCTGGAGTTCATGGGGATGTGAGGTGGGGGAGAAATTAATTGAGAGAAAAGAGAAGGGAGAAAAAGGGGAGGGTGAGGAAGGTAAGAAGTAAGGATGTTATGTGGGATGGGAGTAGGAGCATTCCCAGCTAGATTTTAGATGTGAGTGGAGTATGGTTTTGAAGGTAGCGTGACTTGTGGTGGCACGGATGTGTGGTGGTAGGGAGTTCCAAAGGAGTACTAGGGCAAAGAACAAAAGGTTTTTGTCTGGAGGGTGGGCTGGTTTATGCAGTTCAATCAGGTTCTGGTTGTTGGATATTAAGAGTCTTTCTGTAAGGTGCATTTTAAAGGTAGAGGAAAGGGAGGGTCAGAGGGACGCAGTGAATATGAGTTTATGAGCCTGGATAAGTTGAATGTAGGTGAGATGGTTGGGCAACTCTATCCAATGTAGTTTATGGAGGACAATGTAGTGATGAATTGAAAATGTATTTCCTGAGGTGAATTTGGCAATTTTATTGTAACAGCATGAGAGTTCTGTCTTTAGAGTGGATTGTAGGTTAGTGAGGAGTGGGGCACCGTATAATAGAGAAGAGATGAGGTATGTGGTAGAGAGAATGAATTTGGTAGAGGGAGTGAGGTAGGGATTATGGTGGTAGAGCATGCCAAGTTTCTGATTTTTTTTTAATATTTATATGTAGGTGTGAGTCAAACTTAAGTTGGTCATCAATCAAGACACCTAGAAGTTTAGCTTTGGAAACTAATCCGAGAGATGTATTGCACCGGCTGGTTATGGAGAAGGATTTTTTGTCTATGGTTGTTGATTTAGATAGGGTGAATATTATAAGTTTTGTTTCTGATGCATTGAGTGCTAGGTGGTTGTCTAACATCCATTGTTCTGTGGTGTTGAAGGCATCTTGGATCAGTTTTATAAGGATGGGGATGGAAGTGGCAGAACAGATGATAGTTGAATCATCTGTGTATTGGATGAGTTTTGCATTAGGGATTGAATAGTGAACATCATTTATGAAAATATTGAAAAGGAGGGGACCTAGTATGGAGCCCTGTGGTATACCAGTTTAGGTATTGAGGAATGGGGAGGTGGATTTTTTCCACTTTACTGCTTGTTGCCCATGGGAAAGGTAACTAGTAAACCAGGTAAGAGATAAGAGGGATAAGTTTAGATAAGAGAGCTTAGTTAGTAGAAGGTTGTGAGAGATAGTGTCAAAGGCCTTTGAGAGATCTAGGAGTAGAGTAGAAACAATACAGTCAGAGTCACGGGCTTTATTAATAGTTTCAAGGAAGGAGAGGATAGTGGTGGTGGTGCTGTGGCCAGGTCTAAATCCATGTTGGGTGGGGGTTAGTAGGTGATTGTCAATGAGACAGGGTAGAAGTTGTAGATGAATACATTTTTTGAGAAGTTTAGAGATGGGGGATATGATGGCGATAGGTCAAAAATTTGGAATACTTTTATTGTTACCACCTTTGTGAAGCGGAATAATAAAGGCCTTTTCCCAAAGTTCGGGTACGTAGCCTTCTTGAATTGATCTATTTATTAGAATGCAGATGGGGAAGGTGGTGGTGTCTGCAGCAATCTGTAGGAGGGAATGTTGTCACAAGTGTTGGAACATGGTTTCAGGTTGTGCAGGAGTTTTTTATTGTAGTTAAGGGGATGGGTTTTATAGAGAAAGGAGAGGATTCAGGGGTGAGGGGCCTTGAGGAAGAAGGGGTGGAGAATGGTGGAGGAGAGGATGTAGGTTTATTAGTGAAGGATGATGGTAATTTGGTTATGGATTTGATAAAGAAAGAGTTAAATTGGGTGGCTAAATCTATGTCAGAGGCATTTGGATCAGGGCAGTGTTTTCTTTTCTGCTAGGATTGAGGAGGGAGGAGATACCATTCCAGAATTTTGTAGGATTTTTTTGTAGCTAGATTGGAGTATGGAGAGGTAAACTGTGCAGTCTGCTATAATCAACTTTTTGATTTTGTTCAAAGTGTTTTGTATTCATTAAGGGTGGTAGGAGTTTTATTTTCATGGTAGCTTTTCCAAGCTTTGTCTCGGATGCACATGGAGCCTAGTGTATTCTTAGTTAACCAAGGGGCAGTTTTACTTTTGATTCTCTTTGTTTGCAAAAGGGCAAAGGTATCTACAAGGTTTATAAATATTGTGTTGAAGTAAGAGATGGCATTTTGCAAGAGGTGAGTTTTTAGAGGGCTCCAGTTTGTAGCTTTTAGTGAGTTTGAGAAGGTATTGGGATGGAAAATTTTCAGGGAACGTATGGTTATATAGTTATGTGATAGTTGTATGGGGGAGGAAAGGCATTGGGTGAAAGTGGGGAGGTGATCAATAAGTGGATTGAGAAGAGTACCACTATTAGAGATATAATGAGGGTGAGAGACTAAGATCCAATCTAGGGTGTTACCAGAGGAATAGTTTCTGGAGGATCTAGTTGTGGATTTGATAAGCTGAGTGAAATTATAGTGATTTATATTTATGAAGTTTGTTGGTGCTTGAATGGATGTCCAGTTTATGGTCATGTCACCTAGACTTATGGTCTCATTGTTAATGTTTGTGGAGAATAAGGAGAGAATATCTTCAAATACTCGTATATTATCTCCAGGAAGAATGTAGAGGGAGGCTATACATATGCTTTTGTTTTTGTTTATTTGTAGTACAGCTAGAATTAATTCAGTGTTACAAAATTGGAGAATAGCTTTTGTATATGGAGTAACTCAGAGGGAGGATGAGAAGAGAAGGGCCACACCTCTACTTTTTTGTGAGTTCTGTCTTTTCTGATAATAGAATAGTTAGGGGGTATTATTTCAGAATCCATTATGTGGGGTTTTAACCAAGTTTCAGAGATGGACAAAATATTAGAGAGAAGCCAGGCATGGAGATTGGGAATTTTATTAGCTATACTGTGTGCATTCAGTGAAGTGAATAGAATGGACCTTGCTGTAGAGGGAGGGGTGTCACCAGAGAGAAGGATGGTAGTAAGTTGTCGAACAAAAGAAAGTGAGGAATTTGGATTGTTTAGTGTCAGATTTTAGTGATAGGGGATTTGTGGAGGTAGGCATGATTTGAATAGGAATAGAGTATTCAAAGGCAGAAACAAGTTTGTAGGGAGTAAGGAGACTGTTATTTAAGGGATATAGATGGGGGTATGAAGATAAATGTGTTTATGGGTTGTGGGAGAAGTGTGTTTGTTGTATGGTAAGTAGGGGAGTGATTGCAAATAAGAGGGTGGGTGACATAAGTGATGTAGGATAAGGTAAGAAAAAGAAACGTTTGGGGTGTGTAGAAGGTGGCTTTAGCAAACATAATGGGTTTAGAGTTTAGCTACGGGAAAGCGTTAGTTGAGTAGATAGTAGGATGGGCTATAATAAGAAAAGATAAGGTAAATGAAGTAACGGAATAACATTTTTAAAATGTGTAGCTAATGGGCTGGATTCCACTAGCTTTTATAAGATGAGTGTGGTGGGTAGGGTGTGGTAGGTGGGATGGGTTACAAGATATTATAGTGGGTGGAATGTGTTAACTTTAATTGGATAATGGGAGAGTGAGTGTGGTTATTAAAGTATAAGTTTAGAGGTAGTGGGGTGGGTGTGATTAGGGGTAGGGTAGGGGAGCAGAGTGAGCCCGCAGGGTGAATGGAGTGGGTAGAGCCAAGGAGAAGGAGATTGCCAGCAAAAAACAATCAGATAGATAAGGAACTAACTCAGGTGAGAAGACCAAGGATAAGGCACTATAGCACTGTATAGGTGTATCAAAAATTTAAGAAAATTTACTGGGGTAGGTACTGAAATTGGGCAGTATAAATTAAAACTAATAGGCTTTAGAAATGTTGACACTTTTAAGTATTTTCATTAAAATATGATGGACAGTGGAGAAATCTGAAATTCAGTAATTACAGGGATGGGCTGAGAGAGTAAGAAGAGGCCTGGGGAGTAAAGAGGGGACTGAGGCCAATGTAGGCTGCTAGCAAGTGCACACTGAATTCATTGTACATCAATAAAACAGAGTGAGATATGTTTCCTTAGTAAAAGTACATACATGTTGTAGAGGTTCTTTTGGGGGAGGCTGAATGGTTAAGTAAAATAGTGTAGGATCTCTTAGGTAGTTCTTCCACAGGAAGCCCGGGTATTTTATACAGCAATACCTTGGATAGAACAGTTGCAGCAGTAGTGATCTTTAAGGGAGAGGAAACAAATAGCAAAATTAGTAAAGGTGATAGAGTGTTTTACTTATAATGGGGGAAAAAGCCTAAGTGAGGTAGTTCAGTATGAGTCATAGTGAGTAGCCTAAGGACAGATTTGCAGTGGGAGTATGTGCAAACAGAGCATTAAGAATTTAAGGGAAGGGTAGAGGCACCAAATCAGATTGAATACAGTGGAACACAGCAGAGAAAACAGTACATCACCAGATTCAAAATCTGCACTCAGGTAATAAATCACTGTTCACAAATTCAAAGTTTAAGCTAATAGCAATATATAACAGTTATGTATCAGTAAGCATCTAAAAGGCAGTTAATTATTGCAATAAAAAAGAATCTCATTTCAATAAGTTCAAACATGTAAACTAGCAGCTGAATAATACTATTATATATCAATGAGCATCAAAAAGCAGTAAAATATTGCATATTTAACTGCAGTAGTGTATGAACGAAATAAAATATAGCTGTAGTTATTACTCCATTAGGCACTCTCAACAACAAGCTTATAACACCGTTTTGCGATTGAAACCTTATAGAACTAACAGTTGCTACAACTACTACAACACTTAGGGAGTAGTTAGTGTTACACTTTTAGGGACCTTTTATAACTTTAATTTGAAATAAGACTATTTACAATTCACTAGTGGGACACTTTATAGCTTTAAAAGTCGAGAAGGGCACCAATATGAGGAGACTTTGTATCAAATTGAATGTAGTGTAGTGCAACAATTGCAATGTGTTAAGAGACAGACTTTGCAACAGATGCAGGAGATATTTTGTAGCTAGATCACTTATTTGGGCAAATTTGTAGCAAATAGTATCAGCTGCCTCAATATCAAGTCAGTGGCATGCATAGTAAGGCAAGTGCAGTATTAAATGAAAGGCTTGAACTCTACAAAATGGATAGGCAATAATACAAGCAATGGACTAATCTAAACACACTAGAACAAGTCCCGAGATGAATTATGTGGTTAGCATGCCCCCTGAATTTCATATCACACTGTAAGCAGATCTGACAGTGAGGTGGGAAATTACCCCCCCCCCCCCAACAAGATCAGGTTTTTTCATCTCTTCCTCTCCCGTTCTGTCAGAACAGGAAGAATTCATTTGACCAAGAGTATCATCACTCAGGACAGAAATGGAAGGAACAACCAGCCTCATACCAAAACAAGCCATTGAAGAAAATGTGGAATCTCAGTTCAGAGGCTTAGTCTAGAGTATTTCCAGGTATGATTTGACTTTACATGAACAATCTTTGTTGCAAAGAGGACTTGGCTTTATACTTACTTCACATACAGATGTCAGTGAGTTATTAATTGAGCTACAGCTGTTTGCTCACAATTTAGCTTTGAAACTGTTATACATGGGCAGTAATGATAATATGTTTACTACTTTCAAAAAACCCAGTCAGTTTGTAACATCATTGCCTAACAATGTTGAGGTTTTTATTAAAGCATGTGAAAATGATATATACAGTTTACTTGATGTGTGGCGACCCCACAATGATTTTAATTTAATGAACGCAGAGCTCAAAGCATTGCAGAGTTTACGTTTAAATCCAGATATTGTAATATGCCCCTTGGATAAAAGGGTCCTATTGTTGTTTTAAATACTGATTATTATTTAAAGGAAATTAATGAAATGTTAGCAGGTCGAACAGTTTATACTATTATTCAGTTGAATGAAGTGTGTAATATGAAACAACAAATAGTGCTTTGCTTGAGTGCTTTCAATTGGGACTGTTAGATAAACAGTTGTTTGATCACTTTAATGTTAAAGAACCTTTAATACCACAATTACATGGTCTTCCAAAGGTACATAAACATCCAACACTCCCCCCATTGAGACCCATTGTGGCTGGGGGGGGGGTGACCGAACCTCTGTCCATATACCTTGATACACAATTAAGGAGTGCTTTGAATTTATATCCATTTGTTTTAAAAGACACACAACAGTTTTTGCAGGATTTGTACAGCTTTGTTAGTAAGTCATCTGAGTCCCCCTTTGAGATACTAGCTACAATGGATGTAGTTTCACTCTTCACATGTATTCCCAATGATGAAGGTATCAGAATGGTAAAGAATGTTATGCTTAGGCATGACAATTATAGCCCACAACACATTGACTTTATTTATATGCTTTTAGAACTAGTTCTTGAACACAATGTGTTTGTATTTGCATATAATTTATTGGCAAACAGCTGGTGTTGCTAATGGCACCAGCTGTGTCAACTCTTATGCAAATCTAGTGATGTTAGAGTGGGAGCAGCAGAATATTATGAATGTGAAAGATGGAAAGATAGTTTTCTATCGACGATTTGTCGATGACATTTTTATTTGTTGGAAGGGTGATGAACATGATTTGGCTTCATTTTATCACAAATTGAACAGTAGTAGTCCTTTTTGTGATTTACCCTCAATTTGTCTACAGACAGTGTTAATTTTTTAGATGTGATGGTCTCTATGGAGAATAGTATTATAAGAACTAAGGTGCATAGGAAGGGTTGTTATACACCTGCCTTCTTACATAGAGGGAGCATGCACCCACATCATGTTTTCTCTAATGTTGTAGTAGGACAGGGTATGAAGGTGTCTCGCTTGTCAGGTGATGAAGCGAGTTTTTCATGTGAGATGGATTATCTAAAAGATGCTTTTATGTGCAGGGGTTATTCCACTGCTGAGATTGATCAAGCATTTAGGAAAGTTTGTAGAGAATGTACTGTATGGGGGAGACGCTATTATTCTGAACAGATGATGTCTGTGAACAATTGTTTGTCCCAGAGGCCACCTTAGCTTCCGTTAGTTTTTTCTTTTACTCAATATATTGATTTGGTTAAACAAATAATATATAAGAACAGGTCTGTATTGTTAGTGGATGAAGAAACAAGTAAGGTAGTAGGCCCTTCTCCCAAGTTTGTTTATAAGAACAAGAAAAATTTGAGACAGATGCTGTGTTATCCTAAGCTTGTACGAACAGCATCTACACCTATGGAAGGGACATGGAAATGTAGATTTTGTCCATATTGTTCACATGTGGATGAATCAAGATTCTTTAAGCATCCTGTCACTGGGAAACTTTGGGAGTTACATCCGTTAGCAGATTGTAACATGGCTAATTTGGTTTATGTTGCACATTGTGTCAAATGTTTTTGTTTTTATGTTGGCAAGACCAACAGGAGATTAAGAGACAGGATTCGGGACAATGATTATTGTACAAGGAGAGGTGAATTATGCAGTGCACTTGCAAAGCACACTCTTGAGTTAGGAAGGGAACACACCTTTTTATTTTAAGTTCTATCTGTTATACATGACAATGGTAGATTAGGACCCATTAGTTATAATACTGAAAATATGGAGTTAGAGTGGATCCTGAGACTTGGGACACATAGATATATGGGGCTTAGTGATTCGGTCCCTGAAAAATCAGCTTTAAGAATGAATAAACTTAAATGAAAATGTTTAACAATGTAATTATATTTATTTTTATATCCCTGTGGATTTTTAAGTTGAATGTAAGTAGCTGTTGCTTTAATTATATTAATTGACTTGCTTTCTGCCAACTGGAATATTAATTGCATTTTTTGAAGGGAATTTCATTGATTAATTGGCAGTTGAAGAGCTTGTATATACAGATGCTGTGTTTTTTACTATAACTATGTCTGATGAAGCGGTTGGTTTGACCGCGAAAGTGCTTACTTCTGTTTTTACTCTGCAATAAAAGACGTTTTATATTATTTGCTGCCAGTGTTTATATTCCAGGTTGGTATTGTTCATTCAGATTTAATCACTGTTAAAGCATTTCCCAAAAACGACCTTTGTTTTCACTATATGCAGTCACATCACAGTATAATGCATTACAGAAGACTATATGCAGTCACATCACAGTATAATGCATTACAGAAGACAGCACGTAATTGCCTGATACTACTGAAAGGCAGCAAATAGCTATGAGTTATTGGTATTAACACGTAGACATCAGGACAGTTAAGAGGTATGTCAGAGACATATCACTGTCAGATGTCAAGTCACACAGAAAATGCATGTCCAGATGAACCCTGTTAAATTAGCAACCCTTTATGTGTATAACAGAACTACTGACTTACAATCTGTATCCAATTTTAGAGCTTTGTTCCCCATGTTGCTGGGCTGTCTCTACATGTCCTCTTTCACCTACTATCTGTAAAGCTGTAGCCCCCACACCTCCATAATGTCCTCCACACAGGGAAGGAAAAGGGGTAAGGCACACATGAAGGCTGTAATTATAACACTGTGTTGCTATGGCACTAGCAAATGGAAAGACAACACAGCTGCTCTGGATAAAAGTAGCAAGTGGGAGACACAGATTGGTGCACAGGGCATCACTTGCTCATGAGCAGTACCTGCAAAAAGCAAGGTGCTGTCTATGCAACACAGGTCTCAACCCATCTACATAAAGAAGACTGAGACTACACAAACCTGACCATTTGCATTGTTGTGAGGGAACTCCTGAGCACTATAACAGATATCTCATTCATGTAAGCATGTAATGGAATGCAGAAGGGGAGATGCAATGATGTTAAAGGGACATTAAACACTATGCTGCAACAAGACCTGCTGGACTCTCATGCTGCTCTCCAGCACCTATGGCCATTACTGCATGCCCTGCCTGCATTGGCATGGAGCACATCTCTAGCCCCTGAGTCACCCCAGAAAAGGTCAGCTCATGTATGACTACTACTGGAGTTGCTGTTGTCCAATACTGAGTGTGTCACTGGTAGGCCAGCTACCTGGGATGTTGTAATTACTCATATGTCACCTGTGAATGCTACTCTGATATATATGCTTGTCTTACAAATGTAAGAGATGTACATAGGGTATGTGCATACTACACAACAGGTGCAGATATGTGTGTTGAACTGTATGTGATATACTGAGCCCATACCTGACAACTGTCCAGAGTTTTGCAGACTGACCACATGTCTGCCTCATATTTGTAGTCAATGCCTCAGACAGTTGTGTATTGTCTGGCACATCACTGGCAACCCATTAAAGTCTTAACAAATTAACATACATTTAATTGTCAGATGTCATATTCTGCAGAGTACACCTATGAATGAGACACTGTCTTTGCTGGAAAATAAATATGTTTCAGCTAGATTCATAAAGTGACACTATTTACTGGCCTTTGCCCACCAGTGATGTGTGCCTTTGTACAGATGTCTTCCTCTAACAAGAGCTAGGTGTCTTACCATGACACCCATGTCAATGCAAGCATAACTTGTCCTGTAGGATGCTGACATTTGTGCAGTCACTGACACCTCCTTTCTAGCTGTGGAGAGCACACCAACCTTGCCAGGTCACTCATCCCATTGTACTTGTAGAGCCCAAATGGAGGCTCACAAAGCCACAGGAGGTGGAGTGTTGAACATTATCATACACATACACACCTCCAGGCTGGACAAACAGTATGTCACATGGGTGACATCCTGAGTGCAGTTAACAGTTGACAAAACACCTACTCAATTCATAGCTAACTGCAGGCCTCCAAACATGACTATGGACACCCACCGCACTTATTGGGACCTGCTGGAATCTGTCAGGATTCAATTATCTACCCTGCTCCTGGGTGACTTCAAATACCCAACCATAGTGTGCCTGGCCAATGCCACTGGAACATGAATGCACATAGATACCTCGGCTTTGTCAATGGCAATGCAGTGGATCAGCCAGTCAACACTCCTATGACAAGAAGGAATCTCATGTATCTGGTCAAAACCAACATGAGTAGCCACTGTAGCACTCATACAGTGCCATCCTCCTTGGTAATATCTGACCACATAGCCATCACTGTTCAGGTCACCATCATACCTGCTCCTCCTTCTTTACAGTGTCAAACAGAATGAACTGTACACAAATTACTATAAATCCCCTCAGAGTAGGTAGAAGTAGCTGTACAGCCAACATCCCATTTGTTGGAACTAGCAGCAGTGTCCAGGCCCACACCACAATACCATGTGGGCACCTACATAGCTGTATGGACTCAGCAGTGTCTGAAAGGACAACATCCTCCTCCTCAAGGTAGGGTAAATGCTTGTGGGGGACAGCAGCAATACACAAATACCATAATAGGTGGAAACAATTGCTGGATGAGCCAAGAACGAACAGGTGCCTCATCAGAAGCAATGTCACCTTGGTCTGTACAAGCAAATAATGGCACAGGTGATGTACCCTAAGGCTGTCTTTGAGTGCATATTGGACATATCCACCAAGGCAAATCACTAGGCCTTCCACACGTGTCTGCAATTCCAGAAGAAACACATAAATCTGCTTTGTAGTGGTGGTCAATAACACCACATGCACATATAGCATAGATATAGGCAACTGGCTGCAGACAGGTGAAGTGTAAACACCACCCACTGTCCTCCCAGTTGTACACATGTGCATGTATAGCACCTGGCCCCTCCCCTCATCATCAGGAAGTAGGTCCATAATTCCCTCTCAAATGCAATACACAGAGGTCTCCATAGTCATGATACCATCCCTGGATGCATCCCACAAGAACACAGACATGGGCTGTCAGATTCATTCTGCACTGTAGTCAACCACAGCCTAAGCACTGATGTCCATCATCCCACCTGCACAGAGGACTGCCACTGTCATCCCTATACACAAAGGTGGAGCAATCCACCAACCCTGCCAGTATGATGCACATCAGCCTAACTAGCCTGCTCTGCAAGGGCATGGGAGGTGATACCAAGGACATTTTGAACAGGGACATTGGCAGCATCAAAATGCCTGGGCCCACACACCATGGTATTGTCAAATGGAGATCAGGCCCGTGAAACCTGCCTGACCTCTCTGTAGTGGTCAACAAACACAGGGATGGGGGGAAGATTGTGAACAATGCCTACCTTCACCTAGCCCAGTCCTGTCACACTAATCTCCAGGTGGATGGGATACATAAGCCTACACAGCTAGGCACCAAACTGTAGGTTACCAGATGGGTAGCTAACTGGCCCAATGATAATAGCAATCAGTCAAAGTAGTAGAACCCACCTCTATTAGTAGCGTCATCCACAACGGTGTTCCCCAAGGATCAGTCTGGGGCCCTCTACTGTTTGAGATATATGTACATGAGGTACAGGACAATAGCCCCGGTGGGGCTGTGAATGTCCAGTTATGACTGCCCACAGGTGGGGATGTCAGTCCTACCATATCCACATAGGGACTCATGGGCCTCTGATTCCCAAATACCTTCCCCATCCAAGTTGTTTACCCCCCCCATATGTGTCATACACCATCCCTGTTTGCTGTCCTGTCTGTCTTGTCTGTCTCCCTACACAACATACCTCCACAGATGTACCTACAATCCTTCCCCCACATCCCACTCTCACCTTAACAAAGAAAAAAAGGGCATCTGTCCCCAAAAATATTATTTCCCCATACATAGCTGTGCATTTTGCACAGGTATCCACTTGTCACATGTAATCCAGTCCAATTGGCTTGACAACATATTTCTGTTGTCCCCAGCATTCTCTCTGTAGTTTTAGTGTCCAAATTCACCTCCAAATTCCATGCAAATGCACAGCTGTTGCTGTATGAAAAATGTACAGCTATGGACCTTCCCCTACACCTATCCTGCACATCCCTAGCTACCTTTCATATTGCTTTTCCCTCTGCATACCCCTTTCTCAATACTTTACTATAACCCCTTTTTCTTTTCTTTTAAAGGAATTAGCATGGGTATAAGCAGCAGTAAGCGGGAGTAAGCAGGTTTGCGTGATACTAAGTGAAACCAAAACAGATTAAGCATCTCTATGGTTAACCGTATGTAGGCATCGCTTAGCATCTCGCAAACCCACTTAAAGCCACTGACAACTGCTTAAAACTACTCTAATCACTCTGTCTGCATTAGCCACTGTTCTGGCGAACAACAAAATAATCAGCCCTGCCAAATCACAAACCCAGGACCCTGTACACTACAGTCAGACCAATGTACCACTACATCATTTGAGCAGTAGGAATTTTCACTGCTTTTTCAAACATATCATGCAGTAGAGTCATTCAACAGCAGGAAAACAGCTCTGTGGAATCACTCACATGTTTTATATATACATATACAGATATATATGTATGGATATATATATATATATATATATATATATATATATATATATATATATATATATATATATATATGTGTGTGTGTGTGTGTGTGTGTGTGTGTGTGTGTGTGTGTGTGTGTGTGTGTAAAAAAATATATATGTATATATATATATATATATATATATATATATATATATATATATTTTTTTATATATATATATATATATATATATATATATATATATATATATATATATATATATATATATATATATATACATACATATTCATATCACAGAACCCATACCTCTCAACCTGTTAGTGCAAGAAATTTGGGCAAAGGTTGTAAGAATGGGGGGACAATGGGCCACAACTAATGACATATTTCAAATATTGCTCTTAGAAATGTAAAAAGTTGCTCGAGTAGCAGGGTTTGTTTCATTATACATGCTCTGAAGGATATGAGGTCTGGAACTGAGAATTATGTCATCATTTACTGACAGATATCCTCAGATCATCTCATTGATTTACCAGAGAAATTAGAATAAATTGTGGAACAGAGACAAAATATGAGCAATAAACCTGGATGTTCTGCAACAATCTGGCCAGTTGAGAGGTATGCTCAGAACTCCTGAGAGGTATGCTCAGAACTCCTTAGTGCAACAAATCTGGACCAAGCCTGACAAAGTGGGGGGAGAAAGCCATGACAATAGGGACATATCTGAAATACCTGACTTGATAAGCTGAGACTGTTGCTACAGTAACACCATCTGTTCTAACATATATTGACTGAAATAGCACAACTCCAAGTCTCAATTGCTTCTCAGTAGTTAGTGCCTGAAATCCTTACACCATCCCACTGATTTGTCAGACATACACAACAGTTATGGGGACCAGACCAAAGATATGAGCAAGACAACTGGACATCCTGTGAATATCTGGACATAACACAACAGTAGAAAAGTGCACTGAGCTACTTAGCATGTCACCAAGCACCGTCCAAACTACAGTCAGATTGACACAACACTACCCCAAGTCAGCTACGGGGAATTACACATGCAGTTGCAAATATATCAGGCACTACAGGGATGTAACAGTAGTGAAAAACAGTCAAAGGTATGAGCCTACATACCCACAACCAATTTCAACACAGTCACAGTGACATACTGATAAGCCAAATGAACAGTAGAGTATAATGACTGTGTGAACATGAATATCATGTCTGCCACTCACACACTGCCCCTACATATACTGCCCCAAGTCACACAGTGTAGTCTGACTCCTGTGGTGGTACAGAACATGTATCAGTCTACCCCTACAAACATATACAGCTGATAGTTCACCAGAAACTGGAGTAGTATGCACAGTCAGATAGAAAAGGAGCCATGGCACCTAAATGTATCCCCTCCCTACACAGCGCAACAAACATGTACACACTATACTGTTACACAATCCTGACTGTCTGTTAACAATTGCTTCACATACACAGACCCCTCAACTGTACAGATTCCCACAGAATGTCCAGGCTCTGTCCTCATGTATATGGCCCCTTCCTCATAACATGTCTGGCATTCTGCTACATCACTGGGATGATATCGGGAAGAAAGGCACTAACTAATGATATGCCATACCTATCAATCTCTTACTGCATGACATCTGGATGGACAAAGCCTGACATAATTGGGGGACAGAGGCCCAAACACAGGGGCGTAATTGAAATATTGCAGTTATAAATGGAGAAAGTTGCTGGAGTTGCAGGGTTTGTTGTAACATATTTTAACTGAGGGGTATGAAGTCAGACACATAAAAGGAAGTTAGCATTTGCTGACTGCAACACCCAGGGTATGCTACTAATTTGCCAAAGACAACAACTGTCGGAGGAACAGACCAACCATACGAGTCCAACCTCTGGCCATTCTGCGGATAGCCCTACAGTTGACAGTTATGTCAACCACATAACGCTGTCAGATTGAGACCCACGCAGAATATCCATGTCCACACAAACCCTGTTAAATTAGCATAAATCCAAATGTATAACAGCATTACTTACATTCTGTCCCTAAGTCTGGAACTTTCTCCCCAATTTTGTTGGGCTGTCACCACAGTTTTAGTTGTAAGACGTATTTCCAACTACCCTCTGTGATGCTGTTGTTCACACCACCTCCATGAAGTTCTCCTCACAGGCAAGGAAAAGGGGCAAAGCCCACATGAAGTACTCAGTTATATGAGTAACAACACAGCTACTCTGCATGCTATTAGCAAGTAGGGGACACTAATTGGTGCACAGGTCAGCAGCTGCTCATGAGCATGACCTACAAATGGCAAGCAGCTGCCTATGCAAAACCAACGTATACCTTACATCTGAGAGAGAAAGAGACACACACAGACCGTGAATAAAATAAAAAGACTCAGAAACTATACTTGGAAAAAAAGGTATGTCAAACAAGTAAGCATGTAATGGAATGCAGTAGGGGGTATGTAATAATGGGGAATAAGAAGTTTAACAAATATGTCTCAACAAGACTTGCTGTACTCATATATTGCAAATCAGCACATATGGCCATAGCATCTGGGTCTGTCTGCAATGACAGATCACAGCTCATGCCCCTGAGTCACCCCAGGAAAGGATGGCTCACATATGACTACTACTGGAGTGTCTGTTGAACAATACTGACTGTGACACTGCTAGGCAAGCTATTGGGATGTCATAGATATCCATATGTTACTTCTGAATACAGCTATGATAAATGTTTGTCTCATAAATCTGAGCAACCTATACAGGGTATGTTCATAGGTTCATAGGTGTATACTACACTAATGGCCCTGGAGCCTATATAAGCCTAACCAAAGAAGATTCCCTGGCATCATGCCACCCAAAGTTAGTTTCCAGTGCATAGTAAGCTACTGTCGCAGATGTGTGTGTTGAACTCCATGTGATATACTGAGGTCATACCATTCAACTGTCCTGTGTTATGCATACTGACCATATGTGTGCCTCACATTTGTAGGCATGTACTCATAGGAGTTGGGGGGCAGAGGCCCAAACACAGGGGCATAATTGAAATATTGCAGTTATAAACGGAGAAAGTTGCTGGTGTTACAGGTGTCAGTCATTGACAAATCTGTGTAGACTGACATTAGAAAATAACAGCATACATATGATTGTCAGACATCCTCCAGGGTATTTCTGTGTATGCAAAGCCTACTGTGCTATCAACTGACTTAAGTGTGTTACAGCAATATTAACAAAGTGTCACTAACTTTGGCCCATTGCCCCCCATTTATGTGTGCTATTCCCCAGATGTCCTGCTCTAACAGGTTGAGTGGTATGACTGAGAAGGAAGAGTGTAAACACAGTGTGCCATACTGACATAGAACAGAAATGTATATCAGGTATTACCTGTTCAGATGCATGTATGAGTAGGTGTAGCTAGAAGCTTCAAAACAACAAACATGAGATGCAAAAATTCAGGTAAATAAGCTATACATGTTGTACAGATGTGCAATCTTATTTTCAGTGCAACCAACAGACATAGATTTCCACAGCTACTGGTTGTTGCATTGCCCTGACACAGGAATGGGTACAAAAATAAGCATGATTATCTGATTGAAATTGGAGAGGTGTCCAACTGTGTCATGACCTTGTGTCCATGCCTACTTCAAACAGCTATATAAGCACTTACATAGCTGTATGGACTCAGCAGTACCTGACTTGTAAAACCTGCCTCCACCAAGGTAGAGTAATCCCCTTTGGTGGGCAGGAGTAATACACAAACCACATAATCAGTCACCATATTGGCTGTACAATGACAATTAGGGGCAGGCACCAACTTGGAAGCAGGTCAACCTTTGTCTGAACAAGCATATAAAGTCACAGGTGTGTTATTGTAAGGCTAACTATCAGTACATATTGGACACATCCACCAAGACCCATCACAAGGCTGTCTCAAATATGTCTTCCATCTCAGAGGCAACAACCCAACCCCCGCTGTACTGGTGGTCAATCACACCACATACACACACAGCATAGCTATAGCCATACCACTGCAGATAGGTTAAGGGAAAACATAACCCCCATGTCCCACTATCAGTTTAAGTGGATATGCACATCACCCACACCCCTCCCCTCATCATCACTAAACAGGTACATAATGCCTACTCAAAGGCAACAAAATAAGTATCCATGGGACCTGATAACATCCCTGTCTGTGTCCTACCTGAACTCAGGCATATGCTCCTAGCTCCATTCCACACTGTACTCAAGCAAATCCTGAGCACCATTGACATCCCATCTGCAAGGAAGATGGCCACTGTCATCCCTCTACACAAAGGTGAAGGATGAATGGTGGATTATGCAATTTACTGGCTCTCATTGGGGGGAACATGACACATCAGGACTAGGAGTGCAATACAAGCCCGTACTGTGCTGATAGATGACAGGGGTATGATGTGGTCATATGTGGTGGCTAATGATAAAGAATGTTGATGTTTAGGTTCTGTAAAGGACATTGACCAACATGTGAGGTCCTGTAATGTGTTTCCCTGTTTATGTCTTCCAGGTGACATGTCAGGTGTCCGTCAGCCCCAGTACTTTGCAGCTGAAAAGGGGGCTATTATTAACATTATCATCCAGCACCATGGGGTGATGTATGGCTGTAGGCAACAGGATTTGCAGGAGCAGACTGCCCTGTGGGATGAGCTTGTCCGCAGATGAACAACACTGGCCAACATGACCGCACATACGATCAGGTCAGACATCGTGCAACTGACCTGATATGTTGTGCCCAGCAAAGGGCTGCTGCCGTGGCTAGGGACCATAATGCTACAGGTGGGGGTCCTGCCCGACAGGCCACACTTATGGCAACAGAGCAGCTCCTTGCCAACTTTGAGGTAGCCCCCACACACCAGCCAACACAAGAAACACAAGTCGTGGAGGTGGGTGGCACCCAGGCAACAGGCAAGGAGCATCCAGGTAAGGCCACAGTGCATATCAATTGAATCATGTAGCAGTCAAACTGCATTTGAGGGTGGGGTTTAGTAATGCACACAAGTGCTCATCTATGGTGAAGGACAGCAAATTGTGTATTATCAAAGCTTGTACTGTACATGTGCAGAAAATTAGTATTCATCTTGTACCAAAACCAAATATGAGTCTGCTAACAACACTTCTCCCCCACAACTACATCAGTACCTCTTGTCTGGATGTGGGACAGCAGCCGGAAGTTGGTGAGTATGGGATTGTCCTGTTGTGGCTCACCAGTACCACAGGCAGGTTAAGGTCATGCATTTTATTTTACCATACACACAACTGTTACTCTCAACCTTATTGCGATATCTGCATGTTCACTTGTGGTGGGATTAACTGCATTGCATCACAGTAGTCATCACAGGGGCCTATTTTCAGGAGATGTAACACAACTGTAGCATACCTCACAACCTGCCATGGCAAGAAATCTGGACAAAGACTGACAAAATGGGAGGACAAAGGCCCAAACATAGGGACATGTTTTATAAATTAGTGTTATACAGTGCATATAAGTGGTGTACACACACCTGTTAAAATGCCCGGTATTTATGAAACACAAAAATTATAGCACATTAAAACATGTCTGAAATCTTCCAACCTTTCTTGTGACCTATAACCTGTACAATTCAATTGTAAAACAAACAAATCTGTTAGGGGAACAATTATGACAAATGAAAAATGTACAAGAAGCTAGATGCATAAGTGTGCACAGGTTGAAGCTAATACTGTGTAGAAGCAGCTTTCAATATAATTACAGCATTGCATATTCTTGGGTACACACCTGCCATCAATTAAAGAGAATCTTTGATTAACAGCAAATAATGGTCAGCTGTCGTACCAGGATTTTCCTAACATTTCTCAGTTGCCTGCTACACCTGCAGCCATGGTTCACACAGAGCTTAAGAAGCAGCAAAGGGATCTCATTTTTGAAAGGTATCAGCCCAGAGAAGGGTACAAAAACATTTCCACAGCATTGCATATGCCATGGAATGCAGTGCAGACAGTCATCAAAAGGTGGTGAAAATATGGGGCAACAGTGACATTGCAAAGAAGAGGACAGACCTCCAAATGTGTTGAAGAGACAAGACCAGAACTGGTCATGGAGGCTGCCAGGAGGCCTACAGCAACACTAAAGGAGTTGCAGGAATCTCTGGCAAGTACTGGTTGTGTACTACATGTGACAACAATCTCCCGTATTCTCCACGTTTGACCTATGTGGTAGGGTTGGAAGTTGGAAACCTTTTCTCACACAAAACAACATCCAGGTCTGGCAAAATTCTCAAGAACAATACATCTGGTCACCCAAAAGCATGTGGGAAAATGTGCTATAGGGTAATAAGACCAAGGTTGCACTATATGGCCACAATTCCAAAAGGCTTGTTTGGCACAATAACAACACTGTGCATCACCAAAATAACACCATCCCCATGGTGAAGCATGATGATGGGAGTGTCCTGATTTGGGGTTGCTGTTCATAAGCTGGAAGTGGGCCTTTAACCAAGGTGGAGGGAATTAAGAACAGTTGCAAATACCAGTCCCTTTTGGCCCAGAATCTTCATGTGTCTGTTAGAAAGCTGTAGAGGAAGAGGAATTACACCTTTCCACATGACAATGACCCAAACCAAACATCCACATCAAAAATAAATGGCTTCACCAGAAGACAATCAACATTTTGGAATGGCCCAGCCACAGTCCACACCTACATCCAATAGAGAATCTGTGGGGTGCCCTGAAGAGGACTGTGCACAAGAGAGAGGTGCCCTAACTGATGGGTTTGTTCTTCAATTGGATTGCACAGGTTATAAGTCACATTAAAGGTGGGAAATGTCATGACATGATTTCTGTGGTCTCATGTTATATATCAGAAAAACCTGACATGTACACTTATTATATCGACTGTAAGCTTAGAAGGTTGTTAGTGTAACCGGTTTTGTTTTAACATATCTGTACTGCAGGTGTTGAAGTGTGAAACTCAAACTATGTTATTAATTAGTGATGCCAGTCCTCAGATCATCCCAGTAATGTGTCAGACAAACACAGGATTTATGAGAAACAGACCAAAAATATGAGCCACACATCTAGACATTCAGAGAAACTCTGCACAGCTGCAAGGTATGTTCTGTAGGAGTTGGCACTGTGCTATAAAGATGAACAGCAATAATGTGTACATGGCTGCAGTGTGTGGTAGGTGAAGGCCCATCACCTACTAACACTACTCACGTATCTCAGAGGTGTATATTAGTAGTAGTAACACTAAGTGGAAAGGGCTGCACTGCATGATGTTAAGGGCCTGTTCAGAGTGTGTATGTTATAGTCTGACTGTGTCATGAATGTCACCAGTTGGCTATTGTGAGGTCTGTGTAATGCCTTTGTGCCACCTCACCTGTATGTGTCTGTGTGTGTGTGTGTGTGTGTGTGTGTGTGTGTGTGTGTGTGTGTGTGTGTGTGTGTGTGTGTGTGTGTGTGTGTGTGTGTGTGTGTGTGTGTGTGTGTGTGTGTGTGTGTGTGTGTGTGTGTGTGTGTGTGTGTGTGTGCATGTGTACCAGCAAACCTTATACTGCAGGTATTAATTTGGTATTAATTTACATATGTTGTCTTCCTCTCACAGGTGGACATGGTGGTCATGGTCCCTCCCACTCAGAATCTGATGTCAGTGTCTCTGCAGACTCTAACAATGATGGTGGTCATAGTGGGGCACAGGTGGGGTTGTCAGGGGTTGAATCTATGCCATTGGTTGGCATCCCACAGTCATGCACAATGTCCCACACACAGTCACAATGCCCACACATATGCCATCCCCAGCAGCCACAGATAATGGACAGTTGGTAGGTGGTGGCATGGAACAGGCTAGTGTGGTGAATATGGCAAGTGTGAGTGTAGCCACTAGCCATAGCCAGAGTTCAGGTGAGGTCCCACAGGGGTGCTCAAAGGAGAACTGCTGCCCATCAAACCGCTGTTTGCAAGTGACACAGCAGGTGTCACCAGGTGTCACCAGATGCATGTTTTGGGCTGTCGTGGACACACAGGCACATAGTGAATGCAACACCAGACAAATACTCAGGGTCTTGGATGCAACTCTTCCTGGTCTATGTTGTGACATACATGACCTTGTTGAGGCCACATGTCAAAATACTGAGGTCATGAATAGACGATGGGGTGAGACCTTGGCAATTGTCCACCATAGCATGTCTGTGCTAGAGCGTGTGGTGAGAGATGGGCATCAGCTACGTGGATGTAGGTCAGCACAAACATCAGCTGAGAGTGTATGGGGCCATGAACCTTCACACTCCCATACTGGCAGCATCACCAGCACTATTGAAGGGGGGTGTTGTCCACATCACAATGGAGCAGGCCATGGGCATGTGGTCCTGGCTGGTCCCGTCAGGGACACAGATCCAGCAGACAGCAGTCACCATTGGGAAGCAGTACTGCATCTGGCCTTGGGCCTGGTGGAGCCAGTGAGAACCCTGTCAGGACGAGTTCCCATGTCCATGGCGGGAAATGGTGAACTGTACACCCTGCCATGTACAGTCCACAGCTGTCCAACTTACCCCTGTGTAGGGAAGCCCCATAGCATGACTGTGTGCATACATATACACACACACACATATCACCATCACAGCCAGGTCACCTCCAGACACACACACACCACCTCTGCATGGCCCATTCATAGAACACCCCTCCAAACACACACACATGATATCAACCATATGGGCCAGTCTAGGCCTCTGGCAAACCCATACAACACCCTGTGGATATGATGATACCTCTTCCACATTCTTGTCATCAATACCACTGATGCAGGGGCATGATAATATGGTTCTGATGCATAAGGTGAATTAAGTTCAGTTTAGTTATGTAATGCTGTGTAAGGTGCTATCAGCTTGCAATTGTAATGGGTACACTTCAAAGTGTGTGTAGTGTACCTTTTTAGCCATGATTCATTATTGGTGTTAGTAATGCTAAAAGTCTCACATGCTGCATTCTGTTTGTATTCTAAGTGTCTGTGTGTCAGCAGGAGGTGGCCCTGTAGAAAATGGCAATGATGGTTATGGCTCAGTGGTAGCGCATTGATCATGTCAGAGCAGAGGTACAGCTGTATATGTACACATTTTCCACATCTGTGTAACAGTTACTGCATGTGCCACAAAGCTTATATGTCTGAGGGGTGTATACAGTATGTGCATGGTGGCTGGCATCAGCAGGCCTTGTGAAAAGGACAATGGTAAGTGTAGTAGGTGGAACACACCTCAGATTGGTAAAACCCACACCGCCAAGAAGATATTGGGTTGACCAAACACACAGAGAAAACTGTTCCCACACACACAGTCACATATTCACACACACACACACACACACACACACACACACACACACACACACACACACACACACACCGGGTCACAGTTACCAGTGTTGTGTTTGGAACCCCTACCCATCTAGTTAGTGGTACTACAGTGTTATGAGGTTATCGCAGGTGGCACAGAACTAATAGTGTGATGACTGTTCCAAGGTACCTGTAAAGTAAATAATTTCATGTGACCTTGTGAGGTATGGCAATCGGGGACTGGGTATGGAGGACTCATTAGACTGTCACCTATGAGTCTACGCAATTACAAACACTGCTATACACACCAATGCACACAGAATTGGCAGTACTGACATTAGCAGCTCTGCCTATAATGTTATTCCTTCCATACTGTTACAAAATGGTTGCATGCAGCACAGGGCTTATAGGTGTATAAGAGTGTCCACAAATGCCTCTATGGTGGATGTGAACAGCGGTCTTTGTAAAGTGGACCTTGGGACATGCACTGGGAGTACCATGGCCCAAAATTGTAAACCACAGCCACCCAATGGATATAGTTCTCACTCAAACACACACAGGATACTGTTCTTACACACACACACACACACACACACTTGCCAGGACTGAGATTAGAACACCTACCTATCTAGTTACTGCTAATACAGTGTTATGCATTTATCACATGCGCCACAAAGCTTACAAGGTGAAAAGAGTCCCAAGGTAATTCCAAGGTGAACAACATCACCAGGCCTTGTAAAGTATGGCAATGGGTGATTTACAGGGTGGGAATGGACCCATAATACTCAAACCTGCAGTTATACACACTTAAACACACAAATACACTCATACACACATTTGGCAGGACTGAGATTAGCAGCCCTGCCTATCTTGTTAGTCAGTCCATACTGTTACATAGTTTCTGCATGCAGCATGAGGTTTATTGGGCTGAAGAGTGTGAACAGATACCTATATGGTTGATGAAGACAGCAGGCCATGGGAAATGTAAAACCCACCCCCACAATGGATATAGTTCTCACACACACACACAGTCTCACACACACACACACACACACACACACACACACACACACACACACACACACACACACACACACACACACACACACACACATATTTGCCAGGACTGAGATTAGAACTCCTACCTATCTAGTTATTGCTAATACAGTGTTATGCATTTATTGCACAAGCCACGGAGCTGAAAGTATGATGAGTGTCCCACAGTTCTTCTGAGGTGAACAACATCACCAGTCCTTGTAAAGTATGGCAATGTGCAGTGAACTGTGAGAGTGACACATCAAAATGCTGTATCCTATAAATATACACTTACAAACACACACATTTGCCAAGACTCAGATTAGAGCCCCTACCTATGTAGTCATTGGTACTGTAGTGTTATGCAGTTACCGCACACACCACTGGGCTTATAGGGTGAAGAGTGTCCCAAGGTACCTATATAGTGAATAACATCACCATCCCTTGTAAGGTATGGCAATAGTAGTTGTACTGGATGAGAAGGGTCTCAAACTACTTTCACCCATGTTTACACACTCACAGACACTTTTACACACACTAATGCACACACACACACACATTTGCCAGTACTGAAATTCATAGATTCATAGCTTCATAGGTGTGTACTATGCGAAAGGCCATGGAGCCTTTACAAGCCTAGCCTATGGGAATACCCTGGCATCAGGCCACCTGATGATAGTCCCCAGTGTGTCTAATGAGTATAGCCACTGGAGTGATCCCCAGGGTGAGATTTCTATTCCTCATCCACTCATTCAGATTTCTCTTAAAGAGGGCTAGTGATGTGTTCTGCTTGACATGTATGTGAAGTTTATTTCATGGCGTGGGCAGTCTCTGGGTTGTGAACCTGTTCCTCCAGCATGTTCTGTTGATTGTGAAAATGTGGCTGAGGTGTCTGGGGCATGTTGTATGGATGGATTGGTTTCTTCAGATGTAGCATTCCTGACAGAGCTGGCTCAGACATGACTTTGTAAGTCAGGCAGAGATTGCCCCTAAGTAGCTAATATGAGACAGAGATTAGTTGGAGTTATTGGAGTCTGTCCATATAGGGCAACTGTTTAAAGCCTAGGATCCTCTTTGTGAGGTACTTTTGCAGCCTCTCCAGTTGTTGCAGATGTCCAGTGGGGTACATGTCAAATGAGCTATTGTACTTGTTGATTGGTCTAAAGAGGGAGAGTAAAGGGAGACATTGACCTCTTACATCCTGGATGGAACACTCTTAGCCAGGATATGTGACACATAGAAGGACTTTCTGAACACAGTGGCACTGTGGTGGTCAACAGAGAGCTCACTGTCAACCTGTGTTCCCAGTTCTCTTATAGCAACGTCAGTGTTCAGTGGACTACCATCAATGTATTACTTCATGGGAACTATGTTGTTCCCAAAGCAGATGGCAGCATATTTTCTGGCATTGAACTAAAGTCCAGGGTTCTGACAATAGTCATAGATCTCAGTGAGGCCTTTGTGCTGGATGTCAACATCATGGTGGGAGGTAATAATAGCACCCACCTTGCAGTCATCTGCGAACATTGTCAGCCAGAGTCCCTTCATGTTGGACTGGACTTCAGTGGTGCAGATCCCAAACACAAGGGGACACAGAACCAAACCATGTGAGACTCCACTCATGACTGGTCAGCAGTCTGACATGGAGTCTGCTGCTTTAACACTGTGGGTTCTATCTGTGAGCCAGTTTGCAAGCCACCTAGTGATATAGGGGTTGATGGCTAGCTGAGTGTGTTTGTCTATGATTCCTGAGTGGTGAATGGTATCCAAGGATTAGAAGGGCCACCTATTTTGTTATTTATTCCCTAATGTAACATAATTATTGCACATGGCACAGAGCTTATAGGGCTGCAAAGTGACTACAGCTACCTCAACAGTGGATGACAACAGTGGGCCTTGCAAAGTCGACATTGGAGCATGTACTGTGTGGACAACAGCAAAAAATTGCAAAACCCACCCCCTCAATGGATATAGTTCTCAGACAAACACACTCCTACACAGGATATTGTTCACAAACAAAGAAACACACACACACACACACACACACACACACACACACACACACACACACTCACAGGACTGAGAGTAGAACCCCTATCTATCTAGTTACTGCTACTATGGTGTTATGCATTTATCGCATGCACCACAGAGCTTATAGGGTAAAGGTTGTCCCAAGGTGCTTCTAAGGTGTGGAACATCACCAGCCCTTGTAAAGTGTGGCAATGGGTGATGTGATGTACTGGGTGAGAGAGGCCACAAAAGGCTTTAACCTACACATATACACACTTACACACACAAATACATGCACACATTTGCCAGAACTGTGATTAGAATCCCTGCCTGATTAGTTATCCGTACTATATCGTTGGTCAGATCCGACCATAAGCTAATTACCCTAGATATCCAAATCCCGCCCCCACCCCCCATTAAGGAAATCATGGTAAAAAATTTCTTCAAAGCCAACTTCATTCTTCTTAAGACAGAAGTGGTGAACTTCATGATACCCATGTAGATGGACAATACAGTTACAACTGCTGAATCCTACACAGATGCACTCTATAAGCACTTACAACATCGTGGATCAGCATGGATCGTGCTATCCCAAACAGAACCAAGACGCTATCCTCCAAAAAAAGGAAGCCAATCTAGTGGTCCCCTGCCATAAACAAACTACAACAGAAGGAAGACACTGTTGCAAAAGAGAGGAAAATCCCATGAGTCGAGGAGTTCCCTGGTCAGCCTCAGTAACAAGCTGAGATCCCTTATGCAATCCTCCAAAGCTAGCTACAAAAACAAAATCACCAATGATTCTAGGGATAACCACAACGCATTCTATAGCTATGTCAGGATTCTCAATGGCAACACCCAGATCTGCTCTGAGTTACAGGACAACGGCATAAAAATTACAGAACCAACTGATATTGCCAACATCCTGGCAGATAGGTTCAGTGCTTACTTTACACCCTTCTCACCCCCTAAAGGGCCCATAACTATACAAGAAGAATGCAGAGTCCCTGTAATCACAACTACGCAGGTAAAAGCTGCACACACTAAAGCAAAAAACACGGCATCCATGGGACCGGACAACATCCCAGGCTGCATTTTACATGAACTTCAGAACGAACTGGCTCCCCACCTAAGCCCCATGTTCAGTCATAGTCTCACATCAGGTTTTGTGCCCACTGAATGGTGCACAGCAACAGTTATCCCACTCTACAAAGCGGGAGCCACCACTGATCCTGGGAACTATCACCCTATTAGCTTGACAAGCCTGGTCTGTAAGGCCATGGAACGTATCATCATGGAACTCATAAGCAAAGACATTGGTAACCTCTAAACTCTGGGCCCCACCTAGTTCGGGTTTGTGAAAGGCAGATCATGCCTCCTGAACCTGATTGACTTCTTTGAGGCAGTCACCAAAGCTGTAGACGAGGGTAAGGTGGTTCACACAGCCTATCTTGACCTCGCCAAGGCTTTCGACACCATCCCCCATTCTGGAATTATAGCTAAACTCACTAAACTAGGTATAAATCCTTATGTCACAAGATGGGTTGCCAATTGGCTCACTGACAGAACCCACACTGTAAAAGTTGCAGACTCCAAATCTGACTTCAAACTAGTGACAAGTGGAGTACCACAGGGTTCAGTCCTAGGACCTCTCCTGTTTGGTATCTACTTCTCTGAAGTACAGGCTAACACAGAAGGCCTTTGGCTAAAGAATTTCATAGATGACTGCAAATTAGGAGCC
The DNA here is from genome assembly GCF_019279795.1 of Protopterus annectens. Taxonomy (NCBI): domain Eukaryota; kingdom Metazoa; phylum Chordata; order Ceratodontiformes; family Protopteridae; genus Protopterus; species Protopterus annectens. The sequence goes on along the minus strand of NC_056726.1, from coordinate 1,608,160,210 downwards.
ATAGCTGAGTCCCCAAATGATGCAGCCATCCTACAGAAGGGCCTCACTGAGACAGATGCCTGGTGTCAGAGCCATGGCCTCAAGCTCAATGCCAAAAAGTGCATTGTCATCCCCTTTGGTAAAAACTCTGTACCCATGAACTACCGCATAGGCAGCAGTCTACTTAACGCCGTATGTGTGATAAGGGACCTGGGGACCCAGGTGGACAGTAGTCTCTCCTTTGATAATCACATCACCACAGTAGTCTAGAAATCCTTCTACATGGCACACCTCATCCCAAAAGGGTTCTCATCTAGGAAAAAGGAGGTCAACATTCCCCTCTACTCGACACTCATTAGACCCATTATAGAGTACAATGTACTTTTTTGAATGTACCTCACAAGACATCTTCAGCTGCTGGAAAGGACACAGAAGTACCTCACTAAGAGAATTACTGGCCTCAAACAGATGCCCTACACTGACCATCTCAAAAAACTCCAGCTTTACTCCATCACATATCACCTACACCAAGGTGATCTCTGCCTAACATATAAAGCTATGTCAAACCCAGAGCTGTTGGACATGCTACACCTAAGGAAATCCCAATCCCTCTGAGCTCCATGCTCTAGGGACCTAAACCTTGTCACCACAATAAACTGGACATGCTGGATGGATAGATGTTCCAGAGACTTCCCATACTCTGGAACAAGCCACCCATCTATGACAAGCAAAGTTCCTCATTAGCACTCTTCAAGAAAAATCTTGATAAGTGGAAGGGAAATAGGAACTACACCCCGGGGATCACTTCTGTGGCTTTGCTCGACAGGGGCACAGAAAAATAACTTTCTTAGGTGGCATAAGCCAGGGAACCTTGTTGGCTAGGCTTACTTAGGCCCTTGGGTCAATAGCCTAGTACCTACCTATGAACCTATAGTGTTATGCAATTATCGCACAAGCCACAGACCTTATAGGGCTGAGGGTTGCCCAAAGGTATTTATAAGGTGACTGACATCAGCAGGACTGCTAAAGTAGAGCAATGGCAAGTGTAATGACTGGGTATGAACAGGCTCAACATCTTTAACCTAAAAACACACACACTTTTACATTTGCCAGGACTGAGACTAAAACCCTTACCTAACTAGTTATTTGTAATATAGTGTTACACAATTATTGCATGTGCCACAGAGCTTGTAGGGCTGAGGATTGCCCAAAGGTACTGCTAAAGTCGGACAATGGGAAGTTTACTGAGTGTGAATGGGCTCAAAATACACACACAAACATTCGCTTTTACATTGGCCATGACTGAGATTAGAACCCCTACCTAAAAAAAGTTATTTGTACTATAGTGTTATGCAGTTATAGCACACACCACAGAGCTTATAGGGCAGAGGCTAGTCCAACAGTACTTCTACAGTGAATGACATCAGCCGATCTTGTGAAGTAGGGCAATGGGAGGTGTACTGGGTGGGAATGGGCTAAAACACTTATTCTTACCCCACACCCTATACACAACCACTGTAACATATGCTGGGACTGTGATTAGAACCCCTACATATCTAGTTATTTGTATGATGGTGTTACACAGTTATCACATGTGCTATAAAGCTTAAAGGACTGAAGCCAGTCCAAAGGTACTTCTAAGGTGAATGACACTGGCAGATATTGTAAAGTAGGACAAAGAGAAATATAATGGGTGGGTAAGACATCATAATACTTAGACCTACACACACACACACACACACACACACACACACACACACACACACACAAAGGTAGGTGATGTAATATTCCAAACCCCACCTCAGTACCATCAGGCAATGAATCTCATCTTCATGCTGGCACATGCCAGTGTTTACAACTGGTATGCAACTGTCTGCAGCAGGACATCACTCTCTGCCATTCGGGGTATCCCTGTGTATGACTCACTCTGTGTGTGTGTGTCTCCCAGTGTGTCTCACTCTATCACTGTCTGTCTGTCTCTTTCCCATGCCTATGTGTGTGTATGCTCACAAATATAATATGTTGCCCATATATATATATATATATATATATATATATATATATATATGTATATATATATATATATATATATATATATATATATATATATATATGGTGTGTGTGAGTGTGTGCATCACATATGTGCCACTACAGCTGGCTGTGGGTGATCCTGTCTGATGGGTGTGTGTGGAGACAGTTAGGTTTACATAGCAGTGTGTATGCAAAGACATTTGCACAATACAGAGATATAATAGTCCGATGTGGTTTCAAACATGGGCTGCACTTCTCTAAGTGTAGGAGCATGCTCAGTATGACCTTCTATAGTAAGTGTGGGAATCCATTCCAGGGATAGCTGTACTCCAATCTGAGATGTTGTGTACTACAGCCATACCTTCCAACCTGTTTGTGCAAAATATCTGGAGATAGGCTGACAATATGGGGAAACAGTGGGCCAAACATAGGGGGGTACTGTAACTATTGCTCTTATCAATGTATGAGTTGCCTGAGTGACAGAATTTGTTTTAGCAGACATTTGCTGACATATGTAATGTTTGACACTGTACTGTATTGTGTCATTACCTACTGACAGATATAATTGGATTATCACCATTATTTACCAGAGAAATACTAGATGGATGATACACAGACCTATATTATGAGGTAAAGGCTAGACATTCATGCACAATCCAGCCAGTTGGGAGAAGTGGCTACAGCCGATTTACTGATGAAATTGTGTAAAAGGTCCAGCACCTTGGTGATATGCTGGCTGGGGATCTCCTGGTTGTGCAGTATTCTTCTTACCTGACAGATCATATCCTGGTGTGGCCATACCTGTCAATTGTACAGATTCTCACAGATTATACAAGATGCATGCCGTATATATCTGGTCGGTTTCCCTTAACATTGTGGTTTTCTAGCACATTTGTTGCAAATCAGTCAGGGTTGCAGTCAGGGAATACTGACAGAACATTAGAGTTTCAGTCTTCACACCCTTCATGACAGCCATGCTACTACACACTCTGTCTGTTATTCTATCAACTGCCTAACATTATGAGAGCAATATTTCAAATGTGTCCCTATAGTTCGGCCTTTATCCCACCATTATGTATGGCTTTGTCTAGATTTCTTCCTCTATGAGGGTGACAGATATGCTACTAGCATTTAGTAGCATGGCCTTACATTTGCATTTTGTTGACTGTGTTATGTTGGTAGTATGGACCCCATGACATTTCCTACTAAGGCACTATGGATGAGGCATGGGCCTTTTCCAGTGGCCTGTAGACCATGTGAGACTGGTGCAGGCCATCAGTAGCGAGGCTGTGCATTCTGTCACTCATATGTTCCCAGGCTGCTGGGCAGTGGACCCCCCTGGGGTGACAATGGTAAGTGACAGAAAGCACGTGACAGAAAGCACTGCTTTGCTACTAACAGTATGCCTTCTTGCAATATATATATATATATATATATATATATATATATATATATATAAACATATATATATATATATATATATATATATATATATATACATATATATATATATATATATATATATTTGAAAATGGTAAAAGGAGTGGTGGTAAGTTGTCTATGACAAAACTTATGAATTTAAAAGACATGATACAGATGCACTGTCCATCACACTTGGGGATACATGCAAAGTTACAATAAGAGTATGAAGGATAAAGGACAAGGAAAAGCAAAGTTTGGAAATAAATTACTGTTGAACATGAAACAAAGTTATAGGATAAAGGAATGAAGGAACAATCAGAATTGGTGTATGAAAGTGAAACTGCTGGTGAAGGCTTATTGTGTCTGTTATTCTAAGTGTTTTTATTCTGGTTCAAGCATTGGTTTCCAAACCAGTTACTATACATTAAGACGATTTGTTGTCTAAACTATTGTGGCAGGACAGGATAGCCTACACCCTCCTAAGCTCGGAATTGCTGGTGAATTGCTACTATTTTTTTGCATTTGTTTAACGGGAAAGTCTACTGGGCCAAGCAGAGCAAATTTTCAGTGGAGGTCTGGGGAGAAAAGCTCCACAAGAAACACACATAAAATGTAAAGTACATAATGGCACATTACACAGTATCTACATAACAAAGGGAGGAAAATAAAAAGTCTTCAACAGTAGTACAATTAGATAATCACAAGAGTAGATACACACTTAAAACTAATTACAATGTAGTAACTATAGTTAAAGCAGTATTGGTGCATATAAAATGCTGATATACACACACTTAAAAACAAAATCTAAATTAATCTAATACAACAATGCTGACATAGAAGTATCAGTGAATGTGAAATGCTAAGCACATATATAATGAGTAAGATATAGAGCACAGAAAGACATTAAGAGCCTTTATTAGAATACATAGTATAAGAGACCTAAACCTTGTCACCACAATAAACAGAACATGCTGGAGGGATAGATCCCTGTTCCAGAGACTTCCCACACTCTGGAACAAACTATTTATATCAAAGTTCCTCATTAGCACTCTTCAAGAAAAATCTTGATGATTGGATGGGAGATAGGAAATTCACCCCGGGGATCACTTATGTGGCTCTGCTTCACAGGGACACAGGAAAATAATTTTCTTGGGTGGCAAAAGCCAGGGTACTGTTTGGCTAGACTTATATAGGCCCTAGGGCCAATAGCCTAGTATCTACTTATGAACCTATGAACCATACCTCTCTACATATGTAAGCCAGACATCTGGACAAAGCAATGAGTAAGTGGGTGACAAAGGCCTAAATATACAGACCATTATAACTATTGGCCTTACAAACCTGGAAGGGTGATACAATAACAGATGTTTACATTAGCATGCATTTTTCTATAGGGTATGAAGTCTGAGACACTAGAATCCATCAATATTTTCTAACTTTAGACTTTTATGGTTTGCCAATGATTTGCCAGACAACCACTATTTTAGAATAAAGTCACCACAGATATGGTGTGAACCTGTGTACATTCTGCAAAATGTCTGTACAGCTATGAGGTATGGTAGGCACTATGTAGGTTACTCCAATCTGTGTACTGTTCATATGTGTGGCCCCTGTACATGACCTGTCCAGCTTCCCGGCCGTAATGGATATTGACATCTAGACAGTGTGTACAGCTCCCACCATATGTGTAGCTGACATGCAAAATAGTTGGCACTGCATTTCTTAGAACATGGCCCTGTCTACCACAGTACTGTACCTAGGCCAGTAGGATACAACAGCCATGAGAATTTGCTGGCCACATCCTGATAAGTATTCCCCACACATATGCATAACTCATTGACCCCTGCATATTGTGGACATGCAACAAGTTATCATGTTGATTGGGACAGCCCTGGCAATGTGTGCTCTGCTATTACCCTAAAAACTTACATGTTACTGCATTTTTATGTGAATATGAGTGTGGGGGCGCACCTGTCAACAGTACTCATTTGCAAGGACTGTGCTGATATTGGCTTTACATTTTGGTTCCATTTAGCATAGTATTGTGCCCTGTCTTGGGGAATAGAGGCATATCACTAGAGACCACAGGTTAGATTTTAATGCCATACAATTGAGTTTCAGACTTCTTACCCTTCAGAGAGTCTTACTGCAACTGTAAGGCCTGCCATGATATCACTGTGTAAGTCTGTAGGTTCATAGATTCATAGGTGTTTACTAGGCTAACAGCCCTGGAGCCTAGCCCAACAAGATTCCCTGGCATCATGACGCTCAAAGTTTGTTCCCAGTGCCCCTGTCAAGCAAGGCCACTGAAGTGATCCCTGAGGTGAACTTCCTATTGCCCACCCACTCATCAAGATTTCTCTTAATGAGGGCCAGTGAAGTTCTGTGCTTGACGTGAATGGGAAGTTTGTTCCAGAGTATGGGAAGTCTCTGGGTTAGGAACCTGTCCCTTCAGCATGTTCTGTTTATTGTGGTAATGAGGTTAAGGTCCCTGGAGCATGTGGCACGAAGGGATTGGGATTTCTTTAGGTGTAGCATATCTAGCAGCTCTGGGTCAGACATGGCTTTATAGGTCAAGCAGAGATTGCCTCTAAGTAGGTAATAAGAGACAGAGTATAGCTGGAGTTTTTTGAGATTGTCCATATAGGGCATGTGTCTAAGGCCTAAAATCCTCTTAGTGAGGTATTTTTGTGGCCTTTCCAGTTATTGTAAGTGTCTATTGAGGTACATACCAAATGGGGTGTTGTATTCTATAACAGGTCTAATGAGGGACGAGTAGAGAGGGATTATGACCTCTTTCTTCCTGGATGAGAAACCTTTTGTAATGAGATGTGCCACATAGAAGGACTTTCTGACTACAGTGGAAATGTGGTTATCAAAGGAGAGGTTTCTGTCAATCTGTGTCCCCAGGTCTCTTATCACACCTTTGGTGTTTAGTGGACTGCTGCCTATCTGGTAGTTCATGGGCACCGAATTTTTCACAAAGGGAATGACAATGCATTTTTTGGCATTGAGCTTAAGGCCATGGTTCTGGCAACAGTCACTGGTGTCAGTGAGGCCTTTTTGTAGAATGTCTACATCAGTTGAAGAATCAATAATGTCTCCCAGTTTTTAATCATCTGAAAACTTGGTCAACCAGAGTCCCTTTGTGTTGGCTTGAACTTCAGAAAAGTAGATGCCAAATAAGAGAGGACCTAGGACCGATCCTTGTGGGACACCACTTGTAACCAGTCATTAGTCAGATTTGGAGTCCGCTACTTTCACAGTGTGAGTTCTATCAGTGAGCCAGTTGGCAACCCATCTTATTAGATAGGGAATTATGCCTAGTTTATTTAGTCTGTTTATGATTCCTGAGTGAGAGATGGTGTTGAAGGCCTTGGCAAGATCTAGGTAGGCTGTGTGAACTACCTTGCCCTCATCTACAGCTCTGGTGACAGACATGAAGAAGTCTATCAGGTTGAGCAGGCATGATCTCCCTTTCACAAACTCATACTGCCTGGAGTCCAGAGTCTGGAGATTCCCTATGTCCTTATTTATAAGGTCCATGATGATGCTCTCCATAGTCTTACATATCAGACTTGTCAAGCTAATGGGGCAGCAGTTCCCAGGGTCTGTAGTCGCTCCCCCTTTGTGGAATGGGATGACCATAGCAGTGCACCATTCAGTAGTAATAAAGCCTGAAATGAGGCTGTGATTGAACAGGGTACTCAGGTGTGTTGCCGGTTCACTTTGTAATTCATGTAGAACACAGCCAGGGATATTATCAGGTCCCATGGAAGCTGTATTCTTGGATTTGGACAGTGCGTTTTTTACCTGTGTAGCCATGATAATAGGGACTTGGCATTTCTCAGGTATTGTGATAGGTCCTTTAGGGAGCAAAAAGGAGGTAAAGTTTGCACTGAATCTGTCAGCCAATATATTGGCAATATCAGTTGGTTCTGTATATGTATTGCCATTGTGCTGTAACTCAGAGCAGATCTGAGTATTGCCATATAGATTCTTGACATAGAATGCTTTATGGTTGTCTTTAGAATCTGCAGCAATTTTGTTCTCATAGCTAGCTTTAGAGGATGTGATGATGGATCTCAGTTTTTTGCTGAGGCTAACAAAGGAGTTTTTCCAGTCTTGGGACTTCACCCTTTTCTGCAACAGTTTTTTTCTTCTGTTATAGAGTTTGTTTATGGTGGGGGACCACCAGATTGGCTTCCTTTTTTTGGAGGAGACCATCTTGATTCTATTTGGTATGGCACGTTCCATGCACTTGTGTGTGTGCTCATATGATTCAGCAGTCATGCACCTATTTTCCATTTGCATGGGTGTCATGAAGTTAGCCACCTCTGTTTTTAGAAGCCCAAAATTGGCTTTGGAGAAGTGTTTTATGGTAGTTTCCTTTAGGGGGGTGAGGGTGGAATGTGGATATCCACGGTGATTAGCTTGTGGTCATATCTGTCCAGGGAGGAATTGATTACTGGTGTAGAGCAATGGTCACCCATGTTAATAATGACCAGGTCAAGGATGTTTCTACCCCTGATGGGGGTAAAAATGAGTTGGTTCAGGGCATTGGAATTAATGAATTCCAGAAAATGTTGAGCAAGTGTGTTGGTACATGGCAAATATTCCCAGTTAATGGAGGGGTAGTTAAAGTCTCCCAGTATAAGGGTATTGGGTTGTACCCAAATATTTTCCAGTGTATTTAAGAATGTGGAGTGGGAGTCTTGGGACATGGTGGGAGTTCTATAGTCTGGAGGTGCGTATATCCTTTATGAATATGGAGACACCACCACCTTTAGTGCTTCAGTCCAGGTTTAGGGGTCGAAAGGTGTGTGGTATGAATTATAGCCTGCTAGTGCTGGGGTGCTCTCCAGAGCCTTGAACCAGGTCTCATTCACTGGACAGATGTCGATGTTCTCCATTTTAAGGAGTGCTTCCAGCGAGTGCATTTTGAGATTTAGACGTCTAGCATTGAGTAGTATAACTCTCAGATTTGTAGCTGTTATGGTGGTAATTTTGTCTTTAGGACATTGCCTAAAAAAAGGCACTATATGGCTGGCAAGAGCCGTAGCCAGTATCCGGAATCCCTGGGGTGACAGGTGCAGACCATCTCTGGCAAAGCATTGAGGTCTGTCTGTCATGTCATCCCAGGCAGACAGATACTGGATACCCTTAGAATGACAGCAGAATCTTAGCCAATTGTTGAAGTCAATCTTTTTCTGCTTGTACTGTGGTATCATTCTGGGTGACAGTATGATGCTACTCAGAGCTAGGGTCATACCTGCTTGGGCTGCAAGATCATAGAGCTCCTGTATGTCTCTTTTCAAGTAATCCAGGGAGGTACATCTCAGGTCATTCACACCAACATGGACAATGACAGAGTTATATTTTTACCTGTTTTGGAGTGACCTAAGTGTGTGCGTTATGTGGTGGGTCCTGGCACCCGACAGGCAGCTGATTGCAACTTTCTCCTTATTCAACCTAGTGAGTGGGACATCAGTGTGCCTTACAATTGAGTCACCTATGACTAGTGTATTGGATAAGTTGTTTTGCCTTATGGGCTTTGGTTGAGTGGCAAACTGTTTATGTGAGCTATGTGTCTCATGGTTTGTGCTGGGATGTGGTGGTTGTTTGCATTTCTGCCTCGGAGGTCTCTGTTGTTTGGAGAGATGTTTATTGAGAGCCTCTGTGAAAGTAGGTGTGTGTTTTGTGTTACTATGTGAGGGCTTTGGTGGTGTATGTTCTGGAGGGCTATGTGTTGAATGTGGTATGGTGCAGGTGTTATCCTTCTCGTCTTGACTAGCTAATCCAGTCTTGGCTGGAAAGATCTTGGCTTCCAATTTGGCTATATATGTGCATCTCTCAAAAGTCATAGTGTTGGGAGGTAAGGGGAGAGGGTTGTCTGTGTACATGAGGCAGTTGCTACACTGCCTCAGGATGCCCAAGTTCACCAGGTTGACAGGAGAAAGCATGGGGAACTGACCCTTAGGCATGCCTGGATATGAGATCACTATATTAAGTACCGAAGTATTTTACAGGAAAGATGTCACTCAAAGTGTCTGAGTCTGTACAGAGCACTGCCAAACATTCGAGGGGAAACAAATACGTAGACCCTGAAAATTTAAGGATGAAGTATTTAGACAGATATTCTGAAGTTAGGAAGAAATCAAGCAGTACTTACTGAAAATAAAGAATTAGCTTGTCAAGAATGATCAAAAATTGGGAATCACATGAATGGCTACTGCTACTACTTTAGGGAGGTATTCCATCATTGTCACCATTTGTGTGCCTTTGCCAGACATTCCTTTATGGTTTTCTACGGCTGACTTGCTGTGTGAGTTTGGGAATGAGTATGGAATCCCCACAGTGACATCTGTTCATGTGACCTATGACCCCCTTAGTTGGCCCCCTACATATACTGCAGTGGGATTTGTCACCTTAAATGATGAAGCAAAAAAGTCCAAAAAACACAAAATCCAAGAAAATGCTCAGCAAACGGATTCCTCTCCAAAAATATTTATTGCAGATAATCCAAATCACATGGAAAGCAAGCAAAAACTCCACCAAGTGAGGATTAAGCCACCATAAGCGCTTTCATCCCCAAAAGTACATATTAACATGGAACTTCATCAGATAGCAGCAAAAAGACATCATATCCTTTAAATATATTTGTTGTGTGATATCACTTCCCCCAGAAAGACAGATAAAGTAAATAATAACCACAACACATGCATTTTAAAAGTCAGCAATTATGAATAATCAGACCATAAAAAATATGTCTATATGTATGTATCCTATAAAGCAACATTTTTTAAAAATTATGTGTTAAAATATATATAATAGAAAATAAAAAATAAAAAGTTAATAAAAAATACATCCTACAAGCAAGATATATAGCACTACCATTTAAAACAGCTTAAACAGCTCTGTGCCTTGCATTTGCTCAAGTACAACCAGCAAACCCAACAGGGAAACCAGAATAGAAAACCTGTATTAGTCATATATGCAGTGCTTTTAGCTTTAGTAAGCTAGAAATGAAAACACTGTCATTAAGACCAGGCCAGCATGTAGCTTTCAAATGGAGCTGCCACACTAGCTCTGCTTTTTCTAATAAGTATTGCCAGCCCCCCCCCCTCTTTCTGAACAAGATATTATATCCAAAATAAAGAATTTAAATGTGTAGTCTGGGTGTTCTGTACTATGCCTAGCAAGGGCATTGAATTCAAACTTGTCCCTGATGTTCCTTACATGCTCACTTATTCTGATTTTAAGTTTTTGTTCAGTTTTTCCTATATAAAAACAAGGGCATGTATTGTGTATTACATCATACACAACCCTCTCAGTATCACATGAGCCCTTAAATCGCAACCTTAGTTTAATATTATTGATTTTAACTTCATTATTCTCAAAAATAAAGGAACAAAATTTTGCATCTCCCACATTTGTAAGTGAATCCAAATCCTGTACTGTTCACATTACACTCTGATATATTCTTTAGATTTCAACCCCTCTTATACACACATATAGGATTAGCACCAATGGAACCCCTAATGGCACTATCACTCATTAGAAGTTCCCAGTTTTTAGTCAAAATGTTAAGAACATTTTTAGAGTCATAAGCAAAGATAGTAAGAAAACACACTTTTGATGAACCCTGATTAAAGGCCATATTAAAATTACAAATAGCTTCTGTGGATATAGCAGTATGAACCCCACCTATAACACCCTGATGTGGTGTAAGAATATCAAGGTTTGGTGAAGAAGTACTGGTCTGTGGATCTAATATAGGCTGAAAGTGGCCATTCCTTCTCTTTTCAACTACTTCACCCATGATATTTTCGGTGAGTTCCCTGGAGTAAGCCCTCTTACAAAACATGCGTTTTAAGTTATTACGTTCCATTAAAAAGTCATCCCATAGGCTCACCATTCTGGCCGCTCTAACAAATAGGCCCTTTACCACCCCTCGTTTTTGAGAAAAGGGGTGGCAGCTCGTGAAGTGAAGAAAACTGTTAGAATAGGTCTCCTTTTGGTGTATTACAGCCATAAATCTATTAAGTACATAGTCTTTTTTCAGCAAAACATCCAAATATGCTATACTAGTCTCTTCAATAGTGTGTGTAAATTGTAAAAAGGAGGTGGTAGCATTTATATAATCCAAAAATGGATGGATTAGGTCCTTGGGCCCCTTCCATAAAATAAAGATGTCGTCAAGGAAACGGGTGTACATGTGGCAGAAGAAGGTAGACTGTGTCAAAAAACACATTTCTCATTCTAACATAACAATGTTAGCATATAACCTACCACATGCCACCCCTTGAGCTTATAGATAGTATTTTGTATCAAACAGAACAAAATTGTTACACAGCACCAAGTCCAATAAATGTACCAACATTATACACCTATCATGTGGTAGACCAACTGAAAAAAAGATATTCAAAAAAAATTCTGTACCTATATCATGAGGAATTACACTGTAAAGATCCTTCACATCGATTGTAATCAAAACATATGATTTATCAAACTTGGTTTCGTTTATCTTCCTCAAAAAATCCCAGGAGTCTTTGCACAGCAGGGGTTCCCTTTTAAGAAACTCTTTTAGTTCAATATCTAGGAACCTTGCCATAGGGTGTGTGATGCAAGCCTTGCATCCACAATAGGGCGCATAGGGGGCTGGCATAAATTCTTATGCATCTTTGGAATCCCAAAGATGACTGGTGTAAAAGGAAAATCAGTAGACAAAAAATGTAATTCGTCTATAGAAATAAGTCTTTCTATAAATAGGTCTTCCAAGTGCTCCCTAATTTTTCTGTAAGCCCCATTCAACTCATTTAAGGAACTTTCTATATATGTAGGAGTGTCAATGACTTCATATATTTCCCTAATATAGTCACTCTGATGCATTAATACAATACTGCCCCCCTTGTCGGGTTTCATAGCCCTTATACTTATGTTATTAATAAGTAGTGATAACTCAAAACCTTCTTCCTCACTTAAATTATTCTTAATCATTGAGGTCAAACCACGTTTCTGGGTGCAATACACTCTGATGTCAATTTCACAAACTTTTTCAAAAATGTCCAACAAGGGATGTAAAGGAGGGATTACAATCTACTAGGGACATTTATAGGGAGGGGTAACCTTCTCAACTCCCTGAAAGAGTAAATGCATATTCAGTTTTCTCACATATTGTTTGAGGTCCATAATACTATCAACTACATCGACCGATTTAGAAGGTATAAAAGGAAAAACTTTCGCCAGTAAATCACACAGGCGCACATCTAACTGTAATTCAGTAAAATTATAAACTTTAAAATCCTGTGTGCTATTGACACTCACTGACAAGGGGGGCAAATGAAAGACATTAAACATAGATACAGTGGTACAAGGTATACAACAATCTACAATATCAGACTCAGAAAATGTCAGACCAGAAGGTATAAAATCCCCTCCTTCCAGGACCTCTTATAGTTCCCTCGTTCAGGATGGAGGTAATTGTTCCTGTAACTCGGCCCCTGTGGTTGGACTGAATTGTTGACATTGGCCATCCATTTGTTCTGGATGTGCTCCGATCTCATTAATGGGGGGTATACTTCCTCTTATAAAAATGAGTCATTCAAGCCATTAGCATCTTGCTCATATTCACCAAAATCAACCCCATCAATGTGAAATTGTCTACCAGGGTACCACTCCTGTGAACAGGGAGGGGGTAGGTAGGCATTGTCTGCTCCATATTCATCCACATCCCTTAAGATCTTTTTACTTTTCCTCTTGTTTATTACCCCCATTTTTCCTCTATGGTACAAAAAATTCTGGTGTAATCAAGCTGGTTAACAGGAAATGATATGTCTTGTGTTATTTTCCTGTCCAAATCCTTTGCTTCATGACACAAGCTATCAAGCTGCATATTATTATATTTAATGACCGTTTTAAAAAATGTTGTTTAAAAAATGAGTTTTTGCTTGCTTTCTGTGTGATTTGGATTATTGGCAATAAATATTTTTGGAGAGGAATCAGTTTGCTGAGCATCACCTTAAATGATACTGCATAGTGTGAGGAAGCCAGTATTATGTAGACATTTCCTGGTGTCCCACATAGCTGTCAGTTGTCTGCTGCTCTCCCAGTAGGCCACCCCATTCCCCTGCATGCATGCAGCATTTCCATAGATATGCTACCAAAACATAGTAATCCGTTCATTTATTGTTAAGAAGACTAACTTACCTTGTGCCTGCAGCAGTTATGTGGATGGTGCTTGATAGCTGCCTATGTTGGATGCACACAGTTCACTGCCTATACATGGTAAGTTACAAGCAATGTGATGGGTGTGTCATCCATTTTAATTCATGTGTGAGTCAGAGAGAGGAGTCAGTCCCTGGGTCCCTACAGTGTCAGTCTGTGTGCTATGCATTGCCTCTTTGCCAAGGCCTGGGCATACTGGGCATGCCTCCATCTGCCTATGGAAGCAGGTTCAGGGGCTTCCTCTTCTTAGTCTCTTTGTGCCTGTGGGGACCATGGCAATGGTGGGTGGCTGTGTGGCCCTTTCCATGCTGTTCCTGCTTCAGGTCTTTCTGCAGGATCATATTGTGTAGCATGGCACACACTATGAACACATGTGCACATGTGGCTGGAGAGTGTTGCAAGGCCCCAACAGATATGTCAAGGCAGAGGAACCATGACTTCAGCATCCCAAACACATGCTCTGTTATGATCCTGGTTTGTGCGTGTGCCTCATTATGACATTCTTGTGTGGGTGCATGAGCATTGCTGATGGGTGTCATCATTCACAGCTCCAGTGCATAGCCAGCATCCCCCACCAGATGGCCATATGGGATGCCCCCACTGACAAATGCCTGGTACAGCTGTCATGAATGCCAGATGTGGGAGGCATGATAGGTTTCAGGGCTGCCAGCACACACATTCATGATAATGCCCTGAGCATTGCACAAGACCTGGCAGTTGAAGGGGAAGCCCTTGCAGTTTCTGTAGACCCTACCCTGTTCACCAGGTAGTGCTTTGATGTGGATGTCTATGCAGTCTATCACACCCAGTACCTCCGGGTATTCTACTACGTGGTGGAAGAGACGCATATTGCTGGTCCTCTCCTCACGGGTGTTGGGGAAGTAAATGTGCTCACTGGCATGTGGTAGGATTGGCATCCAGGAAATAATGGAGTACCCTGGATGCATATGCCTGTGAGACCCCCATGATGTCCCCAGTAGGTCTTTGGAAAATACTTGTAACTAATACTCTTAAGGCTACACATACTTTGGTATCCACTGGGATGGGTTCCCTTCTGTTGGCTCTGGGTCTGAGTTGAGGCTGGCACAGCTTGATGATTTGCTGCAGTATGTCTCTGCCCACCCTGTAGCATTCTACTATCTCCAGATCATGTAGCCGCTGGCAAGTTACCCTGGGTCTGAACACTCTTCTCCTCCTCCTCGGTCTGTGGTGGTTGTCAGCATTATCCTCCTCACGGCCCTCAACCTCTAGCACATACTGATGGATCAAAGCAATAGCAGCCCCTAACATGTTTTCAGTTAAAATTCCTCTGCACGTGTACACCAATGGTGCAGAATTTGTGGGAAAAAACAGACTGTAAGGTGCTTACATAGTTTATACTGTTGTGCTGCATATGCTGCCTGTATGATTGGCTGACTATGATGCATTCCACCTGCTAGCTATGTTATTTGTACTTGATTGCTTTTAGTCTGCTATTTTCCTTTCTTTTACTTTTTTTCCCCTTCCCTTTTCCGGCCCTTTTAAGCCCTGAGGTACGCAACACAAACCTGGTGCCCAAATGTGAACAGTCCTGCTATTTCCGGGATTTTTTTTGTTTGTTTGTTTTAGACTCAGTGTGCACCATGCAAAAACATTTAGCTAATGTAAACACTGAGAAATGGCCCTCCCTGGACACGAACACGCTCTTCATTTCATGGAATGTCAATACAGCCTCAGACATATGCCCTTGCTAAGCTGTGCTTAGCTAAGCTTATCATGAAGCTCCAATGTGCTTACACCAAACATGACACACCCCTTCCATGTCTGCTGCTCCTCCTGCTTATACCACTGTCTTATAACACCTATATGGTTAGGTGCAGTTTGGCACTTAGATTCCTTTTGTGATTCAATAAATTTCCCTGATTAGCATACCCCACTGCCTTAATCCCTAGTTACTGCACTACACCAGAGCCTTCCCCCTTAGCAACCAGTGTTACCTATTATTGCTTTGATTCTGCATGCCATAGACTATAATGGCAAAATGCAGATTTCCCTTAAAATTGTGTTTTCACATATTTTTTTAAATTTTCAGGACAATCCAGTTTGCACGATGCTGCTCTATGCGTAAACAGCCGAGATAGTCCAAAAAAAATTAACTTTTATTTTTATAAAATTGAAATACATTTCTGCAGGTAACACTATTCCTGCACAGATGCCTGCCTGCTTCCTGAATCACTAATTCACCTTATTTGCATGATTTTCACCAGCAAATGAGGTAATTAGCATTATTCAGTGGTGTCCGTGCAGGAATAGTGCTGCCAAGCTCATGCATGTCCTCAGGCTTGTTTACAGGATCACTCAATGGCCAAATTCCATGCAGTAACACTTACACTATTCTTGCACTCCGTGTAAGCGTTACTGAATCCCAGTGTCAGACTTTTTTGTGAGGAGCAAACTTCCAGGAGTTTGCACCACCCAGTTAATTATAATCTGTTCAGGATTCACTACACCCCCCCACAACCCAGATAAAAATTACATTTTGTTTTAACAAATGCAGTATTTGTCACCATTCCAGTATGAGGAAATGCTCGGCTACAAATGCTATTCTCACAGTCTTAGAAATACTGCAGTAGATTTGAGTGTTGGTGCTCTGAAAGCTTTATGTTATCTTAATTACTAATATGCATGCAGAGCCTGTCTACTTGAGACCATGGGCAACAGCTAACCATTCATCAAAACAGTGTCTGCTTTGTATATGCAATAAGCAAGGTTGTGTTAGCCCTAAAATAATATTGCCAGAATGACAACTATAACAGGGCGTGGAATATCTTTCCTCTAAATAACATGCTCATTTACAAATTTAACTGACTTAGACTATTGAAAGGTTATATAACTGTATACTAAAGAGTCTTCACTTGTATTCCCTTATTAGGTGAATCTTCTGTTCTGACTGAAAAATAATATAGCAGATGAAAGTATAATAACCTTTGCTGATAGCATATAAAAAGAGTAGTTTATCTTCATGCTAGCAGTGAGAATGAACAGAATTTTAGGTTCATGCCTTTCATGGCAGCTGCTATATAATAAGCTTTGTAAATTGGAGCTTAGCAGATCATACTTTAAAACTTCTGCACATATGCAAAGCACAGTTCTGACACTCCCCAAATACCTACAAACACTTTTGCTGACCAGTCATTTACTCTTTGCTTTAATTATTTTCATTTATAACTTTATTTAATTAACAGGGTATGTGAAATGATTCAAAACCGTTCGTCTTTCAGTGACAACCTGCAAATGATCACAGCTGGTTATGTAGACATAACTAGGAATTTCAGATCAAAAACAAATCAGTGACATATTTAAATCACTTCACAACAATCCCTTCTTAACCTGGTTATAAGTGCCTGAAACACACTACTGGTAATTTGGGAAAAATACCCTGGCTGTGGACATTTACATTTGACATCAGCATTACTGAGAAATGTTTCAAGCTAGACGTTTAAGATGGCACAGAGGTCAGATATCAGATGGAGCTAGGTATATTAGGCAGCAGAGACGGACACAAGCCTTACTGCCACTATAAAGCTAATGGAAAGTAAGTAAGAAACAGAAATAAAAAAAGAAAATCTAATCAAATAAATGCACTGAAAGGATTAAAGGTAAGTCTTACCAAATAAAATGAGAGTATTCAGAAATAAAGCAAGGTCTTGCCACCAGTGCAGGGATATAGTACAACTCTCCAATATATTTAAAATGTATAAACACACTTAGAACAACACAGTTAATGTAAAATCAGAGTATTCTGTAGTAAAACCAAGATTTTCCACAGAAAAATAAACAGGACAAGTGCTTTCAGAAGTGAAAGCCTTCTTCAGATCCTGCCATTTCCTAGAATACAAGACTATTTAAACAAACAGACACCAATAGGAACTAAGCTATCTGGGTAATTTCCATCCTTTTACTGCAGGTTTTAAAGGAACCGTTCCCTTAAGCCCTGGTTCCTTATCAGCCTGGAGGTTCAATATCCAGCATATTTGAAGGTATTCAGTGCAGCTCTGTACGTCTCCACCTGTTAAATTCTGTTCAACAAGTTGCAAAGCCATAAGTAAAAATGTATGTGTAGGAAAATTTAGAATATGCCGTGCTAAAGCATTATTTCTGTTCTGCAGGTGTATGTCACTGAGATTACAAAATCTTCTTTCTTTAAAAAGTCTATTCATCTTTCCAACATAAAAACAAATACACCATTCACAGTTTTATATATATATATATATATATATATATATATATATATATATATATATATATATAGATAGATATATATATATAGATATATATATAAATATATATATATATATATATATATATATATATATATATATATATGTGTGTGTGTGTGTGTATGATTATGGCTAGTGCAATCAGCAGAGGCATTAAGTCTATAAGATATGTGTGTAACTGATCCTCAAAAAGATTTGTTGTATTAATAGAAGTACATCCCTTACATTTTCTACAGGGATATATCGCTGTTCTAATTGTCTTCTGTTTTGATCTCTTCAGACAGCCATAGCACAACATGTGCTACGTTTTTTCTATTCATGAAACAGAATCTAGGATGGTCTCCAACTATTTTCGTAATATTTGGTTCTGCTGTTAAGATTTTCCAGTTATTTGTTATCACCTTACATACCTGCTCAGCATCATTACTAAATGTTAATAAAAACCTCAATCCTCCTTCTGACAAATTTGGTCTTAGCTCTTGACTCGGTCTCACTGTATTCTCTTGATTCGAGTAGTACAGTCTTCCCTTAGACCATCTTAAAACCTTACTTTCCTCAGTGGCTTTCTTAATTTCATTGAAGTTATAGCCACGATCCTTAAAATCCTGTGATACATGTTCGAGCTCAAAATTATGCCTAGGTTCATTTGTATTGAGTCTCAAAGTTCTTAAAAATTGTCCTCTCAGTATATGTGACTATACATGCTTGGGGTGCATACTAGTTCTATGCAGCATATGATTCATCCAACACTCTTTCCTATGGATACTAGTGCTCAATCCTCAATGGGATTCAAGATCCAGCGTAATGTCCAAGAAATCAATACTGCAGTTAGAACTTCATGTTTCAAAACTTAAAAATTATGTGGCCTTACTGAGATACTTGCTGAAATCTTTCAGCTCAATATCATGTCTGATCCATAACAAAAAGATGTCATCTACAAATCTGTTGTAAAATAAAATATATTTCTTCCATGGATTGACTTTATTAAGTACATGATGGTTCTCCCTGAATGCCATAACAATATTAGAATAACTATTGGCACATGGGGCACCCATCGCTACTCCCCATTTTTGCCAATAGTAGTTGGTTCCAAAAATAAAAATATTGTTTTCAAGAATAATGTTAAGTAAAAGGCATATCTGAATGATTGTATGGCCATCAAGGATATTGTCATCCTTTAAAAAATAATGGACAGCTTGCACTTCATAGTCATTCTGTATGACCATAATTAAGCTCCTAACATCCATTGTTACTAAACTCATATTTACTGCTGGATCAAGATTGTTTAAACATTGATAGAGAGATCTTAAAAACTGTGGTGTGTCCTTCAGAATTTTAGGTGCTTTTAAATTTATAGGCTTCAAATGATGTTCCACAAAGATGGAAGCTGACTCCACCAGCCATCTGCTTCTAGATACAGTTGGGCACATGGGTGAATTCCTGGACTTTTTTATGTATCTTAGGGGCCTTTTATTATGGGAATTAGGGGATGTTCTACAATTACATAATCATATAACTCTTCATTGATTATATGCACCATCAACATATCATATGGATCATTCTTGACCTTAGTAATTATATTATTTATTTCCCATTTAAAAAGTTTCTTATAAGTTTATTCATCATTTAACATTTGTGTCATCCTTTCCATATAGTCCAATGTGTCCATAATGACTATTCTGCCTCCCTTGTCTACCTGGCTGATAATTATTTCATTGTTCTTCATTATTCTTGTAAAGCCTTGTTCTCAGTTGCATTTAAATTATATTTTTTGTTCTATTTGGTCAGTTTCTAAGTTTAGAGACTTCTGATTCACATACTTTACAAAACATATCAACAGCTGGATGTGATAAAGGAATATAAGTACTCATTTTTTTAAATATTAGCAGGTCCACTTGTATCTTTACCAAACATATTCTTCAACAACACATTACACCCAAAAGTCTTAATATCTAGTATAAAGTCATCTAATTTAGATGAAAGTGCCAGTATAAATGTTAAACATTTATTAAGTACTGCAACCTTCACTTCATTCAAAGTATAATTAGAAAGGTTCACTACTAAAACGTTATTCTGTTGTGTCAGCCTGGCATCTTCCTTCTTTTTCTGCCTTTGCGCATTCTCCCTTTCATAAATTTCTGCTTCAAGGGTATTGGAAGTGTTGGGAAAAACAAACAAAGTATGGATCGCATTATTTTTGGTCTGGCACCTAAATCTAAGGAGATCCAATCATTGTCCAATAAGCTACCATCAGCTTGGTAATGTAAAAAGGTATATAGCTGTGAGTCAGGTTCCTTACTGGTATATTTTCTGTTTCTCTGGTATCTGTTCTCTCAGTGTTCACATTCTTACTTACATTCTTATCAGATCTATTACTTGTTCCAGGAGAGTTTCTTGACTCTTTGGAAATAGATTTTCCTTGCTCTGTCACCTGAATATTTTGATTCTTAGATTGGTTTGGTCTTGGCCAATCAAATATGTTGCCATTTCTAAAATCAGTGAAATCTCTCACAAGTTATTACTCTTAATGATTTTCAGTCTGTTATCATACAGACTTAGTGTATTTTGCAACAGTTCAATCTTCACAATGAACGCATCATAGAATGCTAAGTTTTCTAATTCCTGTTACCTGCATTCTGTAAGTTTGGCAACCTCTTCTTCTACTGGCCGGAAGAAATCTATTAACAATTTAATGCATTTAAACCCATTTTCAAGGTTAATTGCTTGCCATTTGCCCAGAAGTTCTGGGTAAAAGTTCCCATAGGTAGGCATGCATTTCACCCTTAGTCCTCTCCTCCAAATAGAAACCCTGCCACTGTAAACATTTCAGTTTGAATGCCACATCCTCTACTTTATGGAATACTTGTTGAATGACTCATCTTATAGTGGAGTAACTGGTGTTTCAATAGCAACTTCAACAAAATTCAATTCTAACAGAGGGTTCATATTATTGCTTAACATTCTATGTACATGCTTCATCACACTGCCAGTTAAGGAAGGTTTAGTTAAATGTTCAGACTCTGGCTGATAGTTAAGTTCAAAATTCCTGCCTTCCACCATGTAAGCAAACATTATTAT
Organism: Protopterus annectens; assembly: GCF_019279795.1. Classification (NCBI taxonomy): domain Eukaryota; kingdom Metazoa; phylum Chordata; order Ceratodontiformes; family Protopteridae; genus Protopterus; species Protopterus annectens. The sequence goes on along the minus strand of NC_056726.1, from coordinate 1,608,139,214 downwards.
AACAGTATATGTAATCAAACAAAATGCACTGAAAAGAAATGAGGAGAACAAGATTATGGGTATTGAATAAAGAATGAAAGAATGAGAGAGAGCCAAAGTAGGATAATGCTAAAGATTACAGGGTAGAGTGGATGTGACACTGTCTGGCAGCCATCTTTATTTTGAGAACATCAGCTGGAGGTGTAACAGCAGAGTAAATGCAGGATAAATGTATATGCTTTGTTTCATAACGTTTCTTTTCAATTTGCAAGTGCTGGTAAGTAAAGCAATGATAACAACAGGCAGGGTGTCTTCAGCTGATTGGATTAGAAGTTATTTTCACAAAGTAGGGAAATAGATTGAGGGAAACATTGTTAACAATATGTGCATATCTGACAAATGCAGATATTATTTTCTTGTGCTTTGTCCATATGTGGTGTAAATGACAATATGTAATCTAACCAGGAACTGTGATACTTAAAATGATTAGTGGACCCCCTTTGTTAATTAGCTCAGGAATGACCCTAATGTTTGTATTATTGTTTGTCCTCTGTGATTGGCAATATGACTCAGGTATTAACAAAGTTAATGCTAAGCTGTTTTAGTTTAAACTATTCACATGCAGTAGTCTGGTCCATGATGACTATAAAACATAAAAATGCAGCCAAAAGATTAGCTCTAAACAGAGTATGATCATTCATATAAAGTGCTGTCTGAAGGTTAAGGCTTGCAATACTGAGAATGTTATTGAATATAGTGTACATTGGATGACCCAGTATGGTCACAGGGGAAATGCCCCAGTAAGTGATAAAGGTCAAGTTAAAACTAAGTTTACATGTATCCTCGCAGTCCAGTTAGAAAGTGAGATGCAATAACTAAAATGCTAATAAAAACAGAGTCAAAGACTTCACCACAGAGTGCTGATGATGTCTTACAGAGTTATTCTGTTTTGTTTAGTTGTCTAGGTTGTCTGCTGGAAGAAAATTATATTAAGATTTCTCCCGAGGCAATATCAGTTATGCATGCTTGAAGAAGTGCCCCAATTGCATTCTGAGGTAAAACTGAGCAGAATTGTGTGCAGGCTACAGGGGATGCTGTTCAGCAAAGAGAACTTGCTAAACTGGTGAATAGAATGTTAATGGTTTAAAAGCAGAGCAAGCCAAGAATATGCATAGATCCTCAAATTTTAATTAACTGTCTCAAATGGAATAGACCACTTCAAATGTCTGAGGAAGTTACTGCAACTATGCCTAATGTTGTCCTTCTCTCTGTTTGATGCTAACAAAGATTTTTGCAAATTAGGCTAGATGAAGCCAGCTCAAAGCTATGTTTAAATATCTACATCTAAGAGTATGTTTTCGAATCTCATCAGTCCTAGAGGTGTTTTAAAGGGGTCTATGATATTTCATCAAATGGCTATTCAGCGAATAGCCATTCATTGAACACCGATTTAGCGAAGCTGCTCTTCATCAAACAGCAAATTTTAAGTAGGGCAAACAAGCGGTTGGCCAACTGAGTGACCACAAAAAAAAATTTAATTTCAAACCTGCCAATGTGGGTGGCTGTGCTCCCAACACCCCCCTAACTAAATATAGAAACTCTGAGATCACACTACAGTGGGGGAAAGAGCAAATTCCAGATGGTGGCCAACCACTGGTTTGCCCTAGTTAAAATTTGCTGTCGATGAAGTGCTGCTTCGCTAAATAGGTGTTTGAGAAATGGCTATTTGCTGAATAGCCATTTGACAAAATAATACAGACCCATTTTAAAGTGCAGTGGCTCAAATAACTGAAGGTGTAGAAAGTATGGTCAATAAAACTGATGAACTTCAAGCTTGGGGAGGTACTCAGCGGTAAAGTTACTAGATGGATTGAGATAAAAAGGCTGGAAGTTGAACAAGACTAAGTGCCAAATATGTGCACCCACCTTTTATGTACATTGGTAATGAGCTGACTTCTGACGCTCTTAAACCAGCTTCTGTTTAGGTCAAAGCAATAGGAAATATGAAGAAATATCACAATAAGTCATCCAATATGCAGTTCATTGGCATGGAGCAGTGTCTATACAAGTTCATTAAAAAGTTGTCAAATATAATAGTACCAGATAGGAAGCTACTAAAAATGTCATTGCTTTGTTTTGGTCTATCAAAAAAGAAAGAAAGATGTATATGGTGAAATTTTATGATCTATTTTAATTATGCTTCACATATTTTAATTATGTTTCATGCACATGTAAGTCAACAATTTAGTGCAGTAATATTGTAAGAAGGTAGAATACACTATGCTAAAGGGGAAGAAAGAGACGTTAGCTAGTTTTAGGTTGTAAAAAGTTTCATGATGATGCATATGGTAATGAGTCACTGTTGTGTCAGACTATAATCCATTTACTGACCTGTGCTGGCATGATTGTCTGCATCATTTGTGGTGTGAGTCAGAATCCTTAGCAACTGGTGTAAGTGCTTCATCCCCAAGCATTTAAATTAGTCAGAGTGCTCATAAAAGCAGCATGGAAGCCCAAAGCTTTCGACTTGAATTGTTTGACTTGATAGTGATATGCACACACCGATTAAGGAAAGTACTAGTAGAGCAATAAGAGAAAGTATCCAGAATTGATATACAAGAGACAGAAAGTGGTACGATAATTAAATACAAATTAAGCTACAGAGTAACAATGTTCACACTTTAGGCACAAAACGACCTGTTCTTGTGGCTTTACTAGAAGAAAAATATCTTCATATTTTGGCAAAAGTAGAGACATGACATGCTGATAACTGTGACTGAAAGCAAACATACCTAGACATAATGGGATTAAGAGGATAAAACAAAGACGTAGAGGAAGAGATGTTTAACACTATATACAATGGAAGAGTTCAAAACAATGAAAAAATAAATAAATGAGAAAGCACTATATAAAACACTGTAATCTAGAAATGGGAGAGTTTTAGACAACTGCTTCTCCATCATGAGGGGATTAAAGGTACAAAAGTTGTAGAAAACATCCGGAGCATAGCTGAGAAAACTGAGTTATTACTGATGGGACAGTTTATTATGCCAAGTGATATACTCAGATAGGCAACATTAGGTACTACTCAAGAAATATCAGTTTTATACAAATCCAGGTGGAGGGGGTATCCTGGATAGGGAGTTAGTCATCCACTTGGAAACAGGTGAATATCAAACTAGTTCATTCACATTAAATGCGACTACAGTCATGCTAAACAGAAGTAAGTACATTTGATTTCAGGACAGAAAACTTTTTTTTTTATCAAGAAACATCTTTATTAAATTATCACATATGACATAGACAATCATACGATTAAATAAATGAAAACAAACCGTACTGACATAATTTTAGTTGCAAATATTATACATCACAAACCATGTTGACATAATTGTACTAGCAAACATTATACATCACTTATAATCTATCCAGTTATTGTCAGTGGAACATTACATAGCTCATTCAAATCCTATCTTCTTTTAAACCTCATTCCTCCTCTGGATGTATTGTTCCCACGATTCCCAATTTTTCCTATGTAATTTGCTCCTACCCTTTTCTAAAGATCCCAGTTCCAGTTGTTTTATCTCTGTTACTATATTCACTTCTTCTAGTACAGTTGTTTTAGACTTTGATTTTCATTTTCAAGTAATTGCTTTTTGGCAGCTACCATAATTAGACTCAGCAAGGCCTTACTATGTCTAAGTAATTCTGATTCTGTATCTTTGCTCAAACAAATCCTTTCCTTAATTACACCAATTTTCTCACCCAATATCTCTGACAGAACAGTCTGCAAGGAATCTTTAGAGTCTACCAACTCACTACACTCCCAAAAAATATGTTCCCAGTTTCGTCTTTCTTCCTTATCACACCTCCAACATTTGCTGTCCACCTGAGGAAAAATTATTTGGAGTCTACTTGGGGTATACAAATACCTATGTAAACACTTCAAAGCAAATATCCTAAATCTTCTAGACTTTGTGCATATTTGAGAGACATACATAATCCCCCAGTGTTTCTTTCTGAACTGTTTTCCCAATCCTTTCTAACCTCCTCTGGTTGATTCTTATAGTTCATAGGATCACAGGAAGTTACTAGACTACTGGCTCTGAGGACCTTACAAACCTAGCCAAGAATTTAGCCCATGTTCCGAGAAGTCAGCACCTGATGCTCCTGTCCAACAGGGACACAGGTGGAATCCCAGGGATGCATTTTCTGTTCCCCATCCAGTAATTCAGTTTGCACTTAAAAAGGGTTAATGAAGTACTCCACTTGACATAGAACAGGAGTCTATTCCACAAAAGGGGAGTCACTGGGATACAAAACTGTCCTGCCAACAAGTCCTATTGATGTCACAGATCAAGTTGAGGTCACGAGTGCAGGTTACTCGACTGGAGCTTGACATGCGGATATGCAGCATTCCCATCAAGGGGGATCTGAGATTGCTTTGTATTCCAGACAGAAGTCACCTCTGAGGAGTCTGTTGGTGACTGAGTAGATGGACAGGGCCTTTAGTCCATCTGTGTAGTGTAGATGTTTGATGCCCTGGATTCTCCTGCTGAGGAAGCTCTGTGGTGTCACCAGCTGCTGCATGTGCTTTGTGAGGTACATACCGAAAGGGGCACTGTACTCAACAATGAATCTTATAAGAGAAGATTACAGGGATGTTATGATCACTTTGTCCCTGAATGAGATACCTTTATTAATGAGGTGGGCCATGTAGAAACCTTTCCATACAATGGAGGCAATATGTTAGTCAAAAGTCTGTTTGCTATCAACCTGGGTTCCCAAGTCCCTCACAACAGATTGCATGCTTAGAACCTTGTTATTAATGTGATAATTTGTGGGCACGTCACTCTTCCCACAGGGGATGATGATGCATTTTTTGTCATTCAGTTTGAGGCCATGTTTCAGGCACTAGTCATTTGTTTGGGTGAGACCCTCTTGGAGGATGCCCACATCACTTGGGGAATTGATGACAGCACCCAGCTTGCAGTCATCTGCAAACTTGGTCAATCATAGCCCACTGGTTTTGGTCTGCACCTCAGAAAAGTATATCCCAAACAACAAAGGCCCCAAGTCTGATCCCTGGTGTACAACTCTCATTATGGGTCGACTGCTTGAGGTGGCTTCCTAATGCCTATTTGAGAGAGTTTATCTATTATACCTGAGTAGGGAATAGTATAGAAGGCTTTGGCCAGGTCAAGGTAGGTGGTGTGCACCGTCTTCCCCCTGTCCATGACTTTGGTGACTGCCTCAAAGAAGTCGACCAAATTTAACCTTCCCTTGACAAAACCAAACTGTGTGGGACTGAGTGTTTGGAAGTTGCCAATGTCCTTGTTAATGAGGTCCATGATAATCTGTTCCATGGCCTTGCAGATCAGGCTGGTTAGGCTGATGAGTCTATAATTTCCTAGATCAGTGGATGCTCCACCTTTGTGTAAAGGGATGTCAGTGGCTGTCCTCCACTCGGCTTGGATGAAGCCAGTACTCAGGTTTTGGTTGAATAGAGTGCCTAATGGTGCTGCAAGTTCCTACCTGAATTCATGGAGGATGCAGCCTGTGATGACATCAGGTTCCATTGAGGCTGTATTTTTTGACCATGAGAGGGCAGTGATGACTTGCTCCCTAGAGATAAGGGGAGGGGGGGGGCAAGTGCTGGGGATGTCCTGATGTACTGATGGAGACAGAGGGGGGTAAAGTTTTCACTGAACCTGTCTGCCAGCAGGTTGGCTATTTCTACAGTGTTTGTGTATATGGTGTCCTTGACCACCAGTTCTAAGCAGATGTGGGTGCTTCCCTTGAGATTGCAGACATATGTGAAGAAAGCCTTGTGATTGTCTTTAATAGATGCGGCCAGTTTGGACTCAAAGTCTGCTTTGGAGGATTTCACCAGTGCTCTTATTTGCTTGTTCAGGCCAAGGAGAGATTGCTTCCAATTAGGCACCTGCTTTTTCTTGGTCCTAGACAGCAATTTTTTTCCTTTTACTATACAGTTTATTTATTGCAGATGTCCATCAGACAGGTATACTCTTCCTTAAGGAAGAATATTTTTGTACTGTCGGGTATTCCTGATTCCATGCAGCTATATAAATGCTCTTATAGTACTTTGGTGTATGTTTGGACATATGTGCCCGTTCCTATGGGGGGGGGTCTATGAAGCTGTTTATACCTTCCCACAGGAGGTTGTAATCAGCTTTGGAGAAGTTTTTTTTGGTTTGACCCTATCTGGGGGGGGGGGTTGGGGAAGATGGTGACTTTGAAAGTGACCACTTTGTGGTCAGATCTGACAAGGGAGGATGACACTGTAGGGATGCTGCAGTGGTTACTCATGTTGGTTAATACCAAGTCCAAGATCTTTTCACCTCTTGTGGGGGTGTCAACCAACTGGTCTATGGCATTTGCATTGACGAAATCAAGGAATCCCTGGGCATTTGTATTTTGGCAGGAGTAGTTCTTCCAATCTAGGGTTGGATAGTTAAAGTCATTCAGGATCAGGGTAAAGGGTTGCATCTTGATAGATTCGAAGAGTTTCAGATAGGTGGAGTGGGCATCTTGAGTCAAAGTTGGGGAGCTGTAGCTAGCTATGATTTGAACAGGTGTCCTGTCAATGGTTAACTGCACCTGGAGTGTCTCCTGTGTGCCATATTGTTTGACCAGCCTGGAGGTGTGTATGTCTTATATATATTGTTACTCCATCTCCTTTTGCTTTGCTACCCACAGTTTGGAGTCTGAATGTATAATAGGATGAGTAAACTGGTATGGCTGGGATGCACTCCGCAGCTTTGAACTAGGTTTCTGTGACTGCACAAATGTCAGCATCTTCAAGGGTTAGGAATGCTTGCAATGAGTGCAGTTTCATGTTTAGACTCCTAGCATTTAGCAGCATGACCTTTAATTTGCTTTTTGATGAAATTTTCATGTTGGCAATTTTGACCTCATGGCATTGCCTAAAAAAGGTCCTATGGGGAAGGCAAGTGCCTTTGCCAGGAGCCTGAAGCCCAAGGGAGACAGATGCAGGCCATCACTGGCAAAACATCATGGCTTGTCAATCATGTCTTTCCAGGCTGTCAGGTACTGGATCCCCTTGGAATGACACCAGAAACTAAGCCAATGGTTAAAGTCAATAATTTTCTGTTTGTATTGAGGCATTATTCTAGGTGATGGTAGAATGCTGCTTAAGGCGAGGAACATACCTGTGTGGGCACATATTCAGAGAGCTCGATCATGTCTATCTTAATATAGCCCATAGAGGTATGTCTCCAGTCATTCACACCAACATGTATGCAATAATTTGTATGCTCTATTAATTTCTTTTTAACAGCAGTTTCATTCTAGATTCTACTAAAAACTCAACCAGTGCTAGTCTTTCACTTAGGATATCCCTATTTCTTTCTCATTGCCTATACTCTGATATCAATCCTTGATAGGGAAGACGATCTCTGTCCTGTAGTCCAGATAAATTATTGGCCTCTTCCCATTCTATTGCCTTTCCCTCTCTAATTATTTGCTTTCAATACTTTTTTCTTTTACCAGTTTTTTCAATAAATTCCAGTCCCTTCTTGCCTATTGTCTGTATCCTTAATTGCAATCATCCCTATCAGCAGTATCTCCCTTCTCCATTCCCATGTTGGCTAAATTAATACTTATTGCTACTTTATAAATATAATATTCTGCATGGTTATGTTTATTCTCCTTAAGGATGTGCATCCAAAATCCCACTCACTCCTTGTTTCTTGAGCTCTCCCCCATTTCATTATCATCCATATGATATCCATATTATTCTAGGTGATGGTAGAATGCTGCTTAAGGCGAGGAACATACCTGTGTGGGCACATATTCAGAGAGCTCGATCATGTCTATCTTAATATCCAGCGGATAACATATGCATACTAAATCTAGAGCAATTGATAATAGTTTTTCAATCTTACTCACAAACACTGGTTAATCTACAATGTATGTACTGTACCTGTGTACTATGTATGTATTCTACCTACATTCCAAAGTTCAGCTGTATACCACAAATCTATTACTTACCTTTATTTTTAAAATTAATATCTTTTTTGATTGTTCTCTCCACTGTAACTGTTTGTGCCGCATACCACTGTAAAAACATGTCTCTTGTAATTTGTGTGTATACTGATTATGTCTAAATAACTAAATGTGTCTGTAATTTTTCTTTGTGGAGCTTTTCTCCCCGGGCCTCTGCTGAAAAAGGGCCTTTTCGGCTCAGTCAGACACCCCCGGTTAACAAATGTAAAATAAATAAAAATCCTTTTCCACTTTGAATTACTTGTGCTATGTATAGGAGCCTTAACTGTGTAGCTCTGAAATACCCCTTCAAATCGTGTAATCCCAAACTGCCTTGTTCAGTTGTTATAATCAGCTTATCCCACTTGATTCTTTCCGTCTTCCCCTCCCAGATAAACTATTTCAGCTCTCTATTAATTGTTATCCACAACTCCTCCTCTGGTTGATAAAAATATGCCTGACCTGTGTATAGGTTCATAGGCTGATACTAGGCTATCTGCCCTAGGGCATTTATAAGCCTAGCCAGAGTGTGTTTGGCTTTCACCACCCTTTTAGATTAGTTGACTGTTACCTCTGTATAGTAGGTCACAGAAGATAGCCCTTTTGAGGTTAGTTTACTGTGCCTCTGTCTAGTAGGGACACAGAAGAGATCCCAGGGGTAAACCTACGATCTCCCATCCACTCGTCAAGATTTCTCTTGAAGAGGGTCATTGAGGGACTCTGCCTAACGTGGATTGGGATTTTGTTCCAGAGTGAGGGGAGCCTCTGGGATATGAATCTGTCCCTCCAGCATGTCCTATTTATTTCTGTGCTGAGGTTTAAGTCCCTGGAGCGTGTAGCTCTAAGGGATTTGGATTTCCTGAGGTGGAGCATGTACATTAATTCTGGGCTGGACATGGCTTTATACGTCAGGCACAGATCGCCTCTGAGTAGGCGGTAAGCAACTGAGCAGAGCTGGAGTTTCTTTAGCCTAACTGCATAGGGCATCTGTTTGAGTCCCTTGATCCTCTTGGTGAGGTACTTTTGGGGTCTTTCCAGTTGTTGCAGGTGTCGGGTAAGGTACATCCCAAATGGGGCATTGTATTCAATTATGGGCCTGATGAGTGATGAGTAGAGGGGCACAATGACCTCTCTTGATCTAGAAGTGAACCCTTTCGTGATAAGTTGGCTAAATAGAAGGTCTTTCTAACCACTTTGGCAACGTGATTGTCAAAGGAGAGATTGTTATCTACTTGGGTCCCCAAATCCCTAATTACTTCTTCCATACTTAATGGATTACCACCTATGTGGTAATTTGTGGGCACTTTGTTTTTCCCAAAGGGGATGACTATGCACTTTTTGGCATTTAGCTTTAGGCCATGGCACCAGTTATCCATCTCTGTGAGACCCTTTTGGAGTATGCTTGTGTCAGTTAGCAAGTCGATTATGGCACCCAGTTTGCAGTCATCTGCGAACTTGGTGAGCCATAGTCCTCCCATGTTAGCCTGTACCTCAGAGAAATATATACCGAACAAGAGAGGTCCCAGGACTGAGCCTTGTGGGACGCCACTTGTAACTGGTTTAGAGTCTGACATGGCACCTGCAATTCTGACCATGTGGGTTCTATCCCTGAGCCAGTTTGCAACCCATCTTGTGACATAGGGGTTGATATTTAAGCTGGTGAGCTTATTTATGATGCCCAAGTGGGGTATTGTGTCGAAGGCTTTTGCAAAGTCCAGGTAGGCTATGTGGACTACCTTCCCTTCATCTATGGCCTTGGTGACTGTTTCAAATAAGTCGACCAGGTTCAAGAGGCAAGATCTGCCCTTAACAAAGCCGAATTGGGTAGGATCCAGTGTTTGGAGGTTCCCAATGTCTTTGTTTATGAGTTTCATGATGATACACTCCATAGCTTTGCAGACCAGGCTAGTCAGGCTTATAGGGCGATAGTTTCTGGGGTCCGTTGTGGCACCACCTTTGTGGAGTGGGACCACTGTTGCTGTATGCCATTCCTTGGGTACATATCCTGTAGTAAGGCTGAGATTGAACAGTGACTTTATGTAAGGGTTCAGTTCTTCCTGCAGTTCGTGTAAGACGCAGCCCGGGACACTGTCCAGTCCCATTGATGTTGTGTTTTTTGCTTTGGAGAGGGCAGCTCTCACCTGTGCATCTGTGATGTCAGGGAGGCTACACTCTGTTGGGATAGACATTTGCTCTTTTGGGGGGGAAGGGGGGGGTTTGCACTGAACCTGTCTGTCAGGATGTTGGCAATGTCTGTGGGTTCAGTGTATTTTTTGTCATTTTGAACTAACTCAGAGCATATCTGGGAGTTGCCACCCAGGTTCCTGACATATCTAAAGAAGGCCTTGTGATTATCTTTAGCATCTTGTGCAATTTTGTCTTTCGAAGCTGGCCTTAGATGATTTTATGAGGGATCATAGTTTCTTGCTAGTACTGATCAGAGATGCCTTCCCTTTTTGGAATTTTGCTCTATCATGTAGTAGCTTCCTCCTTCTGTTGTATAGCTTATTTATAGCTGGGGTCCACCAGACAGGTCTCCTGCCTTTGGAGGAATGAGTCTTGGTTTTATTTGGGATAGCATGATCCATGCATTCCTGTAGGTGTCCATAGAAAGTGTTTGTAAAGGATTCTGCGGTTTGGGCAGTATTTCCCACTGGCCCGGGGGCTTTGAAGGATTCCACCTTGTTTTTGAGAAGTGTGAAGTTTGCTTTTGAGAAGTTCTTTGCCATGGTTTCCTTGGCTGGGGGTGGGGACGGGATATGGATGTCCAGTGAGATTAATTTATGGTCAGATCTTACCAATGAGGGGTATACCTCTGGTATGGAACATAGAGTCCCCATGTTGGTGATGATCAGGTCCAATATGTTTTCCCCTCTTGTAGGAGTGGTGACCAGCTGTTCCATAGCATTTGAGTTTATAAATTCTAGGAATGGTTGGGTGAGGGTGTTGGGGCTTGAGTAGTGCTTCCAGTCTATGTTTGGGTAGTTGAAGTCACCAAATATAATGGTGTTTGGAGAGACCTTCATATTCTCCAGTGTTCTCAGGAAAGCCAAGTGGGGTTCCTGAGTTTGGGAGGGTGGTCTGTAGCAGGCTACAAACTGAAAGGCAGTTTTGTCCACTGTTAGTTGCACATGGATGGTCTCTGATGCTTCATGCAGTGCCACTAACCTGGAGGTGTGGGTATCTTTGATGAATATGGATACTCCCCCTCCTTTTGTGGTTCGGTCCGAGTTTTGGGGCCGAAAAGCATGGTACGAGGTATAACCTGGTAGTGTTGGGGTGCTCTTGGGAGCCTTGAACCAGGTTTCTGTTACTGCACAGATATCGATATTCTCCATACTGAGGAGAGCCTCGAGTGCGTGCATCTTGAGATTTAGACTTTTGGCATTGAGCAGCATTACCCTTAGTTTTTTTTTCTTTGTGTTGTCTATGGAGGTGGGTTTGTCTTTTGAGCCTTGCCTAAAAAAGGTACTATGGGGGTGGCAAGAGCCTTAGCCAGTATTCGAAAGCCAAGGGGTGACAGGTGCAAGCTGTCCCTAGCGAAGCAACGTGGCTTGTCGAGCATGTCATCCCAGGCTGACAGACACTGGATCCCCTTAGAATGACACCAATACTTTAGCCAGTTGTTAAAATTGATCATTTTGTCTTTATACTGCAGCATCATTCTTGGTGAGGGTATAAAACTAAAGGGACTAAAAACTTTTTAACTGCTTGTATCTTGCTATCCATATCCATATAACATAGCTTCCAAAGTCTTGTTTTTTGTATTATCTTTTGTAGGTACTAGGCTATTGGCCCAAGGGCCTAAGTAAGCCTAGCCAACAAGGTTCCATGGCTTATGCCACCCAAGAAAGATAATTTCCTGTGCCCCTGTCGAGCAGAGCCACAGAAGTGATCCCCGGGGTGTATTTCCTATTTCCCATCCACTCATCAAGATTTTTCTTGAAGAGTGCTAATGAGGAACTTTGCTTGACATAGATGGGTAGCTTGTTCCAGAGGATAGGAAGTCTCTGGGACAGGAATCTATCCCTCCAGCATGTCCTGTTTATTGTGCTGACAAGGTTTAGGTCCCTAGAGCGTGTAGCTTGGACAGATTAGGATTTCTTTAGGTGCAGCATGTCCAACAGCTCTGGGTTTAACATAGCTTTATATGTTAGGCAGAGAGCTCCTCAGAGTAGGCGATATGCTACAGAGTAAAGCTGGAGATATTTGAGATGGTCAGTGTAGGGCATCTGTTTGAGGCCAGTAATCCTCTTTGTGAGGTACTTCTGTGGCCTTTCCAGTTGCTGCAGATGTCTTGTGAGGTACATTCCAAAAGGGGCGTTGTACTCTATAATGGGTCTAATGAGTGCCGAGTAGAGGGGAACAATGACCTCTTTTTTCCTGGATGAGAACCCTTTTGTGATGAGGTCTGCCACATAGAAAGATTTCCTGACTACTGTGGCAATGTGATTATCAAAGGAGAGACTACTGTCCACCTGGATCCAAGGTCTCTTATCACACATCAGGCTTTAAATAGACTGCTGTTTATGTGGTAGTTCATTGGTATAGAGTTTTTACCAAATGGGATGACAATGCACTTTTTGGCATTGAGCTTGAGGCCATGCCTCTGACACCAGGCATCTGTCTGAGTGAGGCTCTTCTGTAAGATGTCCAAATTATTTGGGGACTCGACTATGGCTCCTAGTTTGCAGTCATCTGCAAACTTTGTTAGTTAAAGGCCTTCTGTGTTAGCCTGTACTTCAGAGAAGTAGATACCAAACAGGAAAGGTCCCAGGACTGAACCCTGTGGTACTCCACTTGTCACTGGTTGAAGTCAGATTTGGAGTCTGCAACTTTTACAGTGTGGGTTCTGTCAGTGAGTCAGTTGGCAACCCATCTTGTGACGTAGGGATTTATACCTAGTTTGGTGAGTTTAGCTATAATTCCAGACTGGGTGATAGTGTTGAAGGCCTTGGCGAGGTCAGGATAGGCTGTGTGAACTGCTTTACCCTCGTCTACGGCTTTGGTGACTGCCTCAAAGAAGTCAATCAGGTTCAGAAGGCATGATCTGCCTTTCACAAACCTGAACTGGGTCGGGTACAGAGTTTAGAGGTTACCAATGTCTTTGTTTATGAGTTCCATGATGATACGTTCCATGGCCTTGCAGACCAGACTCGTCAGGCTAATAGGGCGATAGTTCTCAGGATCAGTGGTGGCTCCCCCTTTGTGGAGTGGGATAACTGTTGCTGTGCACCATTCAGTGGGCACAAAGCCTGATGTGAAACTATGATTGAACATGGTGCTTAGGTGGGGAGCCAGTTTGTTCTGAAGTTCATGTAAAATGCAGCCTGGGATGTTATCCGGTCCCATGGATGCTGTGTTTTTGGTTTTAGAGAGTGCAGCTTTTACCTGCATAGCTGTGATTACAGGGACTCTGCATTCTTCCTGTATAGATATGGGCCCTTTAGGGGGGTGAGAGGGGGGTAAAGTTAGTACTGAACCTATCTACCAGGATGTTGGCAATATCAGTTGGTTCTGTAATTTTCATGGTGTTGTGCTGTAACTCAGAGAAGATCTGGGTGTTGCCATTGAGATTCTTGACATAGTACTTCATTTTATCATGTCCTCATAAATATGGATACTGATAAACCAATTCATGTGTGGGTACATAATTTACAGCTATTGCCTTTGTTTTAGCTTCATTCATTTTCTATCCTGAAAAGATGTGAAACTGCCTAAAAAATTTCCATAACACTGTTATGTCCTTTTCTGGTTTTATCATGTATAAAATATAATCTGCAGAGACATCTTTTCTTGACTACCATACCAATTGTGTTCTCGAATTGCTGAGTCTCTTATTTTCTTTGCCAATGGTTCTGAATATAGTGCAAGTAACAAAGGTGAAAGAAGGCACTCCTGTCTGGTACCTCTGCTCAAACAGAAGTTATGAGAGAGGGGCCCACCCACTTTAATTTTCACCTTTGATCCCTCATATAACCTCTTAATCAATCTTATAATTTTATCAGGGAATGCAAATGTTTCCATTGCCCTGTCATAATCTCTCAGAATGCCCTGCAAATGCTTTCTCTGTATCAAGACTCACTAATGATGGTATTTTCTTACATTCAGCTTCCCTCTGGATTATCAATGTTATTTTAATGTTGTCAAATATTTGCTTCCCCTCCACAAAACCACATTGATCCATGTCTATAAATTTTGTCATCATCGTTGCCATTCTTTTAGCCATTATAGACATAAACATTTTGTAATCCTGGTTTAGGCTTGAAATGGGCCTGCATGAAGCTGGATCTGATGGATATTTACCCTCTGTAGGTATTACAGCCATTGCTTTCTTCCAGGATGGTGGTTGCATCTCCTCTTAAAATACTGTTAAAACCTTCCAGATCTTTATCATTTTTTTCCCTCCTAGCTTCCAAACTTCAACAGGAATACCATCTATTCCTGGGGACTTTCCTGTAGATTGGTTAATTGGTTATACATAGCCATTTTTATCTCATCTCTTCCTATTCTGTTAGTAAATGAGCCTCATCTACCTCTAACCTTGACATATTTAATTCTTCCATAAACATTTCCATTTGTACTTTTTCTTGATTTCCATATTTCTCTGCTTTATACAGACTCCCATAAAGTTTCCAGAATATTTCTAGTACCTCTACAGGATCTCTTCTTATCTTCCTTGTTATGGCTCCCTATGTTTGGTGCCAACCTTTTCTACTTTCTGTTCCTTGGATCATTGTGCTAAAAGTTTTTGTGGTCCAACATTATTATTAAAACACAATTGCTTAACAGCAATCTTTCTAAACTGATGCATATTATCGAAGTAATCCTTTATTTTCTGCTTGGCACTCTGCAATTGCTCGTTTTCTTGTTCTGTGAGATTCCCCCATTCTGTAATACATTAGCATTTGTCAGTCCCTCTAAATAATTCCTGTTGCTTCTTAACCATATCTCTCTTTCTTTTATTTCAAATATATTTTTAAACTCCACTTCAGTTTTATCCCACTCCCTAGATATATTTCTGTGTAATTTCTAATAACGCCGAAACAATTTCCACTACCCATTCCTCAAATTCCTATCTTTTCAACAGATAGGTGGGAAAGTGCCTGTATCTCATTTTTATTTCATTACCCTGCATTTTTACTTTAGTTATTATTGACATGTGATCGGAAATAGTTATTGGATACATATCTAAATTTTCAATTAAATGCATATGTTCCTGTGAAATGTAAATTCTGTCTAGCCTAGCCCAGCTTTATATCTTGGGGAGTAATGTAAATTCACTCTGAACTTTTATTAATGAGTTCACATCTTCCATGCCAAATATTTTCATACATTTCTTCAAAAATCTACCCTCCTTCATTAGATTTTTTCTTCTGAGCCTCCAGACAGATCTTCCCTGCTACAAATCAAATTCCAGTCCCCCATACAAGTAACATTCCCTACTGAAAGCAGACTATTTCTTCTAGGATTTCCTTAAGCTCCATTGTAACAGTTTTAGGGGGAATCTAAATATATGCCAGTGTAAACCTCCTCCCTAGCCAGTAGCCCCTTAGCACTACATATCTATCATTAATACTTTTTTATCCTCTTCTATCATTATTGGAGCTCCTCTTACAATTAATATAAATACTCCTCTTTTCCATTGTCCCAGGTATTCCACTGAATAGCCATCCTGAAAACCTTTCTTTATCAAATTCACATGTTCATTTCTTTCCAAATGTGTCTCCTGTAGCACAGCTATTTGCAATGTACAGTTTTAATACAGTTTACTGCTCTTTCTTTTTTGCATATATATCTGTGAGACCATTAACATTTAAAGATAATATCAAAAGGCTCATTATGTTAAAAAGTTATTATTCACACTTTTTATTTGTAAGTTTTTTGTTGGGTATATATGTCTAGCTTTGGTGCTGCAGTAGCATTGTCGCCTCACAGTAAGACATTGTCCTGTTTGATTCTCAGTTAGAGCTTCTTCTGTGTGGAGACATGTGTGAATGGGCGTACCTTCATTGAAGGTTGTGCATCAGGGCCAGCAACTCGGCATCTAAAAATCTACTGCCAATCATTAGCAGACCGGAGTTCCACTGTGGCGACCCCTAACCAGGAAAAGCCAAAAGACACAACAACAAATACGTCTAGCTTTTGTGTTACATGCACACACTAATGTTTGGCAGGTTGACCTTTTATACAGTTGTTTATTATTATATCCATTGAGCCTGTGTCACATCTTACAAAACTTTTTGTTTTATTGAAAGCCCTCAAACAAAAAAACAAATACACCCACAACACACCCAAAAAACCTATAAACTTAATATTAACACACAAAACTATAGAATAAAACAAAGAATACAGGGCATAAGTAATGTCCTTTGCAGATCACTTCAAGGGCCTATCCCTATATTTTGTCTCCTACAGGCTGTTGACGGGAGATCTATGTCTGGCATCAAGGCATTGTCAGACTCCACTCTTATGGACTTCCTGCATATCCACAAAACATACAGCACTAGAATTATTTGTTCTAAAGACTTAAACCTTACCTGTGATATAAAGGGCCTACTGAAGAGACTATCCCTTCTCTGAAATAGGCTCCTCATCCATGTGAAGCAACGTTTTTCAATAACCCAATTCAAGAGTAACAGACAACTGGATGGGAAACACAAAATTCATCCCTGGTTTGGCACCTATAATCTAATGGGCGCAGGCAGCCTATAAATGTTTCACCTCCCAAGCCCCTGCTTACACTTATCAAGGGTTCCAGAACTTGTCAGAGATTTGGGATGCTTGGCTAGGCTTAAAAAGGCCCTTGTGGCCATAAGCCTAGTACACACCTATGAACCTATAAACAAGAGTATCGTGCATCTTCTTCAAATGTGTGAATCAGTGACTTGACATTCTGTACTGGGTCCTTTTACAACAGAACTCAGTCATCTGCGAATCATGAAGTAAGAAGCTGGCCCATGTTGGAAAGTGGTATCCACTTATCTGGCTGAGTTTGCTGAAGGACTGTATCAATGGAGTGTGCTACTAGAGACAAATAAATGGGGTGAAAAAGAACACCCCTTTCATGTGCCGCATCTGATATCCACCTTTTGTAATAGTGTTAGAGTGGAGTAAACAACAGCAGTGGGGTTAACATATAATAGTTTACTCATGTGTATAAATTATGTTGGGAAACTCATGACTTCCATACAGTTCCATAGAAAATTCAACTAGATTGAGTAAAAGGCTTTTCTGAAGTCTAGATTTACTACAGCTCCCAACCAAGTTTTCTTGTTATATAATTGTTGGATAAGCAGACAAAGCTGAACAAAGTCCATGCTCCCTTGTCTCTCTTTGATAAACCCCAAATGATTGGGATCCACTAACTCAGGTATATTAGAATCAAATCTATTCAGCAATACTTTGACTTATATCTTCTGATCCACTAGTAAAAGTGAAATTGGGCAATAATTATTATTGCCCGAAGGGTCTTTTGTCAGGTTTGGCAGCATAATGACTATTTCTCTGGTCATTTCCAGGAGAAATTCCCCCTTGCTTAATGCAGCCTACATAAAGTTTGTGTGTGAGCTTAGGTTTGAATTGCTTATGGAAGTCTGCAGTAAAGCCATCCAAACTGGGTGTTTTTCCTAGGGGGAGGGCATTGACATCTGCCTAAACTTCCACAATTTGAAAAGGTCTTACCAATGTCCTTTTCTGAATTCCCTTTAATATCCTGAATTGAAATCTAAGTGTTCTACTATCTATTTGATGTAGATTTCCCCTACAAGTTACTTGTTGATAATACCTCAATGTCTGACTAATTAGGAGGGGGTCTGTTATTATCTCTACTAAAGAACTCTGGAAAGTGCAAATGCCTTCTTCTGTTTTTTCTCTTCACATCTTCTGGATAGCAACTACTGTGAGTAAAGCCTCCTTACCCAGTAAAACAACTTTATGCATTCCCATTTAGCTTGTATATCCCTATACAAAGTGTCAATGTATTCCTTTAAGGCGTTGATCTCTTGGGTTAAATGTTCCTATGCTCACCTTCTGTCCTAAGTGCCTTTTTCTTTATGTTTCTATTCTCCCACATCTCCCTAAGGTTTGCATGCCAGGAGTTATTTTTTGTTTTTTTTCAGAACTGTATAATCCCCTGCCTACATTTCGTTTTGAAATAACCCCTTGCCCGGTCCAATTTTCTTTCTCCAGCCTTAGTGCTGTCTAAAATTCTTTCATCCATGTGGTGAAGTGTTGAGTAAACCCCTGACCCTGGAAACGTGAAGGGCACATCCTCCACTGTCTACCATTACATGCAGCTGTGTTCATAGCTAAGTGCATTATCACTGGGTTATAGTCTGATAAAGCCCCTGCTATGATAGTGACCCCTCTCACCTGGTTGGCTTTCTCTGTCCTTAAAAACACATATCAAACCTACTTGCAACCTTCTCATCTGGTCCACTAAATGTGTAGTTATTTTCCTTATGGTGGTGCACCCTCCAAATAACAAGTAAGTTTAGCTCTGTTATCACAGATTGTGATTCTGTCATAGCCTGGAGTAGTCTGTTGTTTCCTCTCACATTAAAATCTCCACACAATAGGACCATGTATGTGTACTTTGATAATTAAAGAAAGAACAGCAGTCCCCAAGTTTTTAAGGTATCACCTGTATTGGACCCATAGTCATTACCTAAAATAATCTCCCCATGTCACCAGTCCACTTCTACTACTATTCACCTCAAATGTGAATCTTTCTTCTCCTGTAAGACTATCCAGCTAAGTGTGCTATGGAAAAGAATTCTCACTCTACTTTTTCAAGAGGATATGCAACTAAAATGCTTTACACACCTTTTTTCCCCTCATGAAAAAAATTCTTCAGTTTTTTTTTTTTTTTTTTTAACCTTTATTTCCTGCAATAATATCACGTTAGATTCATGTGTGCTATTGTTCTTTAGAATAGCTGCAGATTTGACTGCCAAAGAAGCACCATTCACACAGGATCATAGGATCATAGGAGGTTACTAGGCTATTGGCCCTGAGGCCCTTATAAGCCTAGCCAAGAGTATAGCCAAGAGTTTAGCCCATGTTTAGACAAGTCAGCACCCAAAGCCCCTGTCCAGCAGGGACAAAGGTGGAATGCCAGGGGTGTATTTTCTGTTTCCCATCCAGTTATCTAGGTTGTGCTTAAAAAGGGATAATGAAGTACTCATTGAAATGGAGAGGGAGTCTATTCCACAGATGGGGGAGTCTCTGGGACACAAATCTGTCCCGCCAACAAGTCCTCTTGATTTAAGTCCTGTTGATATAGACCAAGTTGAGGTCGTACATATGGGTTACTCAAGTAGGGCATGACTTGCAGATATGCAGCAGTCCCATCAAGGCGGGCTCTGAGATTGCTTTGTATGCCAGACAGAGGTCACCTCTAAGGAGTCTGTATGAAACTGAATAGAGGGATAGGGCTTTTAGCCTATCTGTGTATGGTAGATGTTTGAGGCCCTGGATTCTCCTGGTGAGGATCCAAGTCTCTCTGGCTGCTGCATGTGCATTGCATGGCACATGCCAAAGGGGACATTGTACTCACTAACTGACCTTATAAGGGAAGAATACAGGGATATTATGACATCTTTGTCCCTGGATGAGATACCTTTACTTATGAGGTGGGCCATGTAGAAAGCTTTCTGTACAATGGAAGCAACATGGTGGTCAAAAGTCAGGTTGCTATCAGCCTGGGTGTCCAAATCCCTCACTAATGATTGTGTACTTACTACATTGTTATTAATGTGATAATATGTGGGGATGTCACTCTTCCCAAAGGGGATGATGATGCATTTTTTGGCATTCAGCTTGAGGCCATGTTTCTGGCACCAATCATTTGTTTGGGTGAGACCCTCTTGAAGGATGTCCACATCACTTGGGGAATTGATAACCATGCCCAGCTTGCAGTCATCTGCAAACTTGGTCAGTCATGGACCACTGGTTTTGGCCTGCACCTCAGAGAAGTATATCCCTGAATAACAGAGACCCCAAGACTGATCCCTGGGGTACACTGCTCATTACGGGTATACTGCTTGAGGTGACGTCCCCTGTTTTGATTAGGTGGGTTCTATCAGTGACCCAGTTTGCTACCCATCTGGCAACATATGGATTGATGCCTAGTTGAGAAAGTTTATCTATTATGCCCGAGTGAAGAATAGTGTCAAAGGCTTTGACCAGGTCAAGGTAGGTGGTTTGCACCGTCTTCCCCTCATCCATGGCCTTAGAGACTGTCTCAAAGAAGTCGACCAGATTTAACAGACATGAACTCCCCTTGACAAAGCCAAACTGTGTGGGGTTGAGTGTTTTGAGGCTGACAATGTCTCTGTTAATGATAATCCATTCCAAGGCCTTGCAGATCAGGCTAGTTAGGCTGATGGGTCTATAATTTCCCAGATCGGTGGATGCTCCACCTTTGTTTAAAGGGATGATAGTGGCTGTCCTCCACTTGGCTGGGGCAAATCCAGTACTCAGGCTTTGGTTGAATAGGGTGCCTAATGATGCTGCACACTCATGTCTGAGTTCATGTTGGATGCAGCCTGGGATGTTATCGAGTCCCATGGAAGCTGTATTTTTTCCTTTCAGAGGGCACTGATGACCTGTTCCCAACAGATGAGTGGTGGGGGGCAGGTACTGGGGATATCCTGATTTACTGATGGGGGGACAGAGGGGAGAAGTTTTCACTGACTCTGTCAGCCAGAAGATTGACTATACTGACACCATTTGTTTATGTTATGTCCTTGACCACTAGCTCTGAACAGATCTGCATGTTTCCTTTGAGATTGTGGACATATGTTCCAACTTATGCAATGGAATATTGTGTTAATAGTCACTGTTAACTGTATGGTACATTAAACAACCTGAGTTCACTGTCCTAAGGTTCAGAGATATATTATGAATGTCTAATAAAGTGTGTTATCAAACAAAATAGATTCCTTAAGGTATCCCTTTCCATATACTTTTTCTATTTATGTATTTGTATTATATTGAATAGTATCCAACCTTTAAAGTTGCATGAGCAACTTATAATGTCATCAGTGTTACAAAAAAAAATTACAAACTTAGCAACACAGTCTGTCAAGGATATATCCCTTTATGTAGACTTTTTCAAAGGAAACCATGAGCGAGGTACACTAGGAGAAAAAAAGGAGGTTCAGTGGACCTCTAGATTAGACCAAATGTACCTCTCCAAATAATGTTACCTCTGTACTTTTTTCACTCCTCATTCCCATGCAAGTACTTGCAAAATATAAATGGTTATGTCTAGCTGTGTTTCTCTGTGCTATATATGCAAGATCTATGTAACAATTTCCATAGTCAGTTTAGTCCACAAATTTATTAGTTTACCAGTGGTTTGAAAAATTAAAAATATAAGGCAAATCTGTTGTACTTAAGTAGCCTCTAATTCCTTTCTATTGCAGTTCTGAACAGGCTGAGAGCTGATACTCCCATATGGTGAATGTGTGTCCAGTATGTCCTTTCAGTGTCTCCTAGCTCATGTTGATGCTGTTGCATGCACTGCATGTGATACGCCTTCATCGACACTTGCTTCAGCCTAAGATTGTCCAATCTCAGATATTTCTTTGATGGCGAAGTCTGGATTGGGTAAGAGGTCCTCTATTGCTGGGTGTCTCTCTGCTTTCATTCTCTTTCTTCTGTCAATGCTGCATATTTATATACAGTGTCACCAATATTGGAAAGAGATGTGATCTTGATTTGCTCTCCTTCCCTCCTGTCCCTGCTTTTTTTCCTGCAATGAGTCATTCTCATTTTCCTTGCCTTTTTTATCACTGGTGATTTGTTTGGAGAGGTTGAGGGAGTCCTGTTTCTTTTTCCATGTGTGCCTACTACCCCAGTGTGATTTTGCATTATTTTTGTTAAGGAATAGCACAGCAGGAAGAAGAGTTACACAACATATCCCATCTCCCTACAATGTCTTAAATATAATGCCATCATTTTTCTTCTGTTATATGGAGCTGCACTATAGTCTGGGGTTATTAATTCCCAATGACCACCTAGCAACAGATTCAGGCCCAGACTTCTTGCTTTATGTAATATGGCTTCTCTGTCATTAAACTCAAGATATTTCACAATAATGGCAACATTAGTCAACATGACTGAATCACCTAGAGCTATATTTTACACCATCAAGTGGCAAGCCCTGCCACAGCACATAGTCTGTGATCCATGTTCTCCTATCTAGAGGATACTGTGCACCACAGTAGATACCCCAAGCAGTTGGTCTGTACAACTCTTCCACCTATAGGGCACCATGTAGAGTCTGTGCTGCTGCCCACAGCTCCATTTATTGGTGAATTTTGAGATGGAAAAGTTCATCATGCTTTTTCGAGGTGGGGACAACCCCCCAGAGACATAGGGAGAACATACAAACTCCATACAGGCTTTGGTCAGAGGTCAGATTAAACCTTGTATCTTGTGCATGGTAGGCAAAGACCTTAACCATTATGCCAATTGGGCAGTAAAGGCAGGGCAGATGAAGAAGTTAGAGGTGATGGAAATTAAGTGCCTGAGAAGGGTAGTAGGATGCACACTGTGGGACAGATGAAGAAATGAGGACATAAGAGTAAAAGCCAAAGTAGCTCCAATTGCAGAAAAGATCAAAGAGAACAGATTATGATGGTTTGGACATATGTGCAGGAAATCAGAAGACAATCTGGTGAGGAAGATTTGGGACAGACAGAAAGAAGGTAGGAGGAAACAAGGATGTCCAGCAAAGAGGTGGCTGGAATGTGCGAAAGAAGATCTGTGACAATCAGGCATGAGTGTTGTAGAATGCAGGAGTGTGGTACTGAATCGAGAGAGATGGCAACAGTTAACAAGATACCCCAACCCCATGTAGAAAATGGGGCTGCTGCTGCTGCTGCTGATGATGATGATGATGAAGAAGATGATGATGATGCTGATTTCACAATAATGAGTCTCAGAAGCCCATGATGATTATTATAAAAGTTAATCCTATGTGCTTTTTCAAACATTGGTGAATACCCGAGCCCCAATAAAGAGCAAAACTCTTTTTATTAAAGGTGATTGGATCATCTACTTCTACCTTCTCCAGCAGCCCAATTATTTTTAAATTATTTCTGCACATTCTGTTCTCAAGATCTCCAACTCTCTATTGCAGCAGCAGAGAGTGGACATGTAGGTCTTAGATTGAGCTTTGTAACAATAGCCCTTTGTTTCCCCAGATTCTGACAATACGGCACCAGTGTTGATTGTACAGAATTCAGCTAAGCATCATGACTGACTGTGATCCCCAGAAGTAGTCTGTATTAACCCAGTGAGTAGTTTAATGGATGCGTGTATCTCTCTGAGTTCATCCAAGATGGAGCCATGATCTGCCAACCTACCATTACTGAAAAATTATTTATGATGCTGCTGAAACCAATGTCTGGTTAAGACACTGAGCCTTGCAGGCTGCTATACTTTACAGCACTGTACTTTATCATCTTAAGTGCAGTTACTAATAAAATAACTTAGCTATGTAACAGACAACATGTACTATACTGTTACAGCTACAACTTTTAACATATAAGCTTTGCTTCTCAGAACAGACATAGATGATAACTTTCTATTCTCCATTTACATTGGAACAAATGTGTTCCTACAAATACCAGATCTAATAAAAAGATCAGATCTTTTTTTTTCCTCAAATATTTTTTTTTATTTTCAATTAAAATAACATATACATAATATTTTTAAATATCATTTTAAACAACTATATACAATATTTACAATAGCCTGACTTTCAATTATATACAGTGTATGTTATTAAATATAGAATTAACAGATCAGTTATCAGAGATACAATTTTAATTATTGCAGAGTGTCCAACAAAGATATAACTTTCTTTCAAGGACTATTTACCAATGGCCTGAGATAGATTCGTAGTTCTTTGATTTTTATTTCCATCGATGCAGTTGTCTTCAGTAGACAGTGTAGAATTCTTCCAAGGTCGGGGCTGTATTTGAATTCCACCTTCTGGTTACACATTTCCTAGATATAGCAAGTATTGTCCATAACAAATACATATTTGTCTTATTCAGATAGGGACCTTCATTTACATTTAGTATAATCAATACTTTAGTTAAGGTAAAGGATTCATTAAATAAAGCTTGTAAAAATGATTGATTCCATTCCAATATGATTTAATTTTATTACATTCATAAAAAATATGAATCCAGTCTGCTTTATTTGACTTTTCACACCTCCAGCAAAAACCATTTGTAGTAGTACTAATCTTTTTAATTCTATCTGGTGTTAAAAATGCTCTATGTAAGTCTTTTCAGAACTGATAGTAAGATGTTAATTTTAATTTCTTCTGTTAACTGCAATGACTGACCTTTTGTTAAGAACTGCCAGTATGATGGTTTGGGAATTGTTTTATATGTTATTAACTCTTTATATAGATTTGAAATAGAAAATTTTCTTTTCACAACTATTATATATAAATTCATACAGAAAACTTATTAGATTTGGAATATCTTTAAATGAGGAATTATTAATTAATCTGCATAAATCTTGAGTGTACATTAAAATGCTTTGTAAGGTTAACCAGTCCTGTGTTGGAATATTGTAAGCAGTTTTTATCATATGTGTATCTAAAACATTTAATTTATTTACACATTGAAACCAGCATAAGAATCCATTTTGTTCCCAGGAGGTTATTGTTTCCCCGATATATTTTGTGAGGAAAGTTCTTAGTGATGGTAAATGGGGTTAAAATGTCAAACCAAAGTTTTAGATCTATGTTGGCATTGATAAGTTTCCTAAAGGAATAGCTGTAATGATTAATCGGTGTTGTTTTAGAAGGTTTTGTTATATTATATTGTATACTTTTGCATAGTATGTACCAGGGTTTGTTTGATTTGTCTACCATTGAACATTTTTTTAACAGATTAAATTAATTTGTTAATATAGCCGTTGTTAATTCTTTCCAGTTGGCAAACTAATTTGGGTTTATCCAGTCTATTGTAGTTTTAAGCACAGATGCTTTTATATGTTTCTATTTCTGGGAAGTTCAATCCTCCTTGTTTCCAGGGTCTAATGTGATGAGTTAGAGCTACTCTATACTTTTTGGGATACCATAAAAAATTTATTAAACATGAGTTTATTTCTTCAAGAATGCATCTTTCAGGAATTAACTGTATTGCTAATGCTACATATAGTATTTTTGACAATAAGACCATTTTTATTAATTGGAATCTGTCTTCAAAAGTTAATATAATTTTGTTCCACTTTTCTATATATATTTTTATTGTTTCAATAATGTTTTTATAATTTATTAATATTATTTCATTTATATTTTTACATAACACTATTCCTAAATAATTTTGCGTAAGTTCTTGTTTTCATATGATGCATTTATCTGTAACTTGTAGTTCTTTTTTCTTATTTAAAAATAGAACTTTTGATTTTGATCTATTAAAGTGTAGACCTGAAATCTTATAAAATTTCTCCATTACTTCCTCTAGCTCTCCTAATGACTGTCTGGAGTTTGATAGGGTTAATAAAATATCATCAGCAAAAAGCATTATGTTAGATATGTACTGGTCATAGACTTCTATTCCTTTTATTCTTGGATTATTGCATATTATTTCTGCAAGTATTTCTATAGCCAAAGCAAATAAAATAGGAGAAAGGTGGCATCCTTGTTTAGTACCTTTTGTTATATGGATAGATTCTGAGGTGAAAGGACCTAATTTAATGTAGGTTAAGTTATTAATATATATTTTTTTAGTAATAAGATGAAGGGAGGAGGAAATTCAAATAATGCTAAAGTTTTAAATAGATATTCCCAGTTGAGGGAATCAAAGGCTTTTTCTATGTCTAATCCGATTGCAAGTGTTTCTCTATCTTCTTTATTCACATAATCTATAAGAGTAAGTATCCTTTTAATATTATCATGTGTGTGCCTGTTATATAAAAATCCAGTTTGATCATTATTAATTGCCTTTGAAAGTGAGATTCTCATTCGGTTAGCTAGGATTGACATGAATATTTTGTAATCATTATTCAGTAATGATATAGGACTGTATGAGATGCAAAGGTCTGATGGTTTATTATCTTTTAGAATTGGTGTTATGAGATAATATTTCCATGAGGGTGGTATTTTTGCTTCTGACTGGACTTCTAGCAAAGTTTTATGAAAAAGGGAGATTACTGTTGAAGGGAAGAGTTTGTAAATTTCCGTAATTATGCCATCTATCCCTGGAGCTTTGTTAGATGTACTTTCTTTTATCTTGTCAACAATTTATTTGTAGGATATAGGTTTTTGTAGGTCTAGTTTTAAGTTTTCAGGAATTTTTTTTATATTGATAAGATTTGTATCTAAGTTTATTTGGTTGTTATCTAAATCTTCTTTTTTGAAGTGTTCCATATAATGGAACTGAAATGCCTCAAGGATGTCTCCTATATCTGATACTTTTTTCACTTTCTTTTCATGATATATACTACCTCTTCTTCTTTTTTCGGCTTTTCCCGGTTAGGGTTTGCCACAGCAGATCACCTGTCTGCTCATGATTGGCAGTGGAGTTTTACGGTGTCAAGTTGCCAACTTTCCACAGAAGGCACCCACATGCACACAGTCACACCTAGGGCCAATTTGAGTGTCCAATCCACATACAGCATGTCTTTGTGATGTGGGAGGAAACCGGAGCGCCCGAAGGAAACCCAGGTGAGCACAGGGAGGACATGCAGACTCCACACAGAAGGCAAACCAGTCAAGGATCGAACCGGAGAACCTCTTGCTGTGAGGTGGCAACGCTAACCATGGCATCATTATGGCCGCCCTTTCATGATATATACTACTAATGTTATTTACTTTAGATTGTATTTTAATTCTTGTAGATAAGTTATGTAGATATCTGGGGGAGATGGCTAATGAGTTTATTTTTAATTTTTCCAGGGCTAGACAAGTTTTGTGTGTTAGAATTTCATTTTATTTTTTATTTAATTCCTCTATTTCTTTTTTGACTTCTGGACAATTCTGATTTTTTTTTAGATTTTGCTGTCAGGAGTCTGGTTTGCAAGTCTAATGATTCAGATTCCCACTCTCTGACTTTGTTTTTGTACCAGCTAAGGGTCTTACCAAATAAATACCCTTTTAATGAGTCCCAAACTATGACTCTACTGATTTCTGTTGTATTATTAATTTCAAGAAATAACTGTAGTTCTGACAACATCCAGGGTCTGAATTCTTTAATTTTCATGGGTTCCCATTCAGAAGCCTGAAACATCATAAGCCTGAAAATCAAAATCCTGAAACCAAAAGCCTGAAAATTCAGAATCCTGAAAACTCAAAATCCTGAAAGCCCAAAATCCTGAAAGACCAAAATCCTGAAACTCAAAATCCTGAAAACACAAATAATGCTAATATGTCACTATAAAGACACTAATATCTACCAACTGACCCTGACCCTAACCCTAACCCTAAGGTCCGTCACTATTGCACACTCACCTGACCCGCGCCCTAACCCTAACTCACTTAAACCGCCCCTAACCCCAATATTTGTCACTATTGCATACATGCCTAACCTGCGCCCTAACCCTAACTCACTTAAACCACCCCTAACCCTAAAATAAAAGCAACCGCACACTTACCTGACCCCAACGCATGACCTAACACCACAGGGCTAACAATAGCAAAGCCACAATGACATCAGTATGTCTATTTTGTGTTTTCAGGATTTTGAGTTTCAGGATTTTGGTCTTTCAGGATTTTGGGCTTTCAGGATTTTGAGTTTTCAGGATTCTGAATTTTCAGGCTTTTGGTTTCAGGATTTTGATTTTCAGGCTTATGATGTTTCAGGCTTCTGAATGGGAACCTTTTCATGATATATAATGGAATTCTAGTTGAGAGGACTAAAGGTTTAAACTCTATTTGGAGCTTTGTTATCAGAGAGTCATGATCTGAGAAGGGGCATGGAATTATTGAGAAGTTGAGGATTTTTGTTTCTAAATCTTGAACTACGAATAATTTGTCTATTCTGGTTTGTGTTCCAAATCTATGGTCTTTATGGAAAAATAATAATGATTTATCATCTTTTACTTTAAAAGTGTCTATTAAATGAAATGAATCAATCCATCTTTTTAAGGATTTTGAAGTAGTTGGTATGCAAAAAGACTTCTTGGTGGTTTCAGAAGCATTTAAGGTACAATTAAAGTCTCCTCCCAGTATAAGATTTCCTTTATAATTGTTGGAAATAAAATCTAGGTGTTTTTAACCGTTCCTGCTCCAATTCCTGGGAACCAATATAGTATAGCTAAAGTCCATATTCTGTTATTAAATTTAATTATAACAAATGCTAGTAGACCTTCTTTGTCTTCATATTTATAAATAACTTTTGGAGTAATTATGTTTTTCTTCCAGAGAATTGATACTCCTTTTGTCTTTGTTCTATAGGAGGATTGAGCTAAGACTGTATAGTCCTTAGGGTTCCAAGTAAAGCTATCATTAGTCTTAAAATGTGTTTCCTGGAGAAATACTACTTGTGCCTTATTTAGATTTAAATATTTTAGTAAGTTTGATCTTTTATTTGCATTATTTATGCCATTAGTATTTAATGATAAGAATGTTAAATCCATTCCAAGTTATTGTTGGAAGAAACTTTTTGCTTTTTTTATTTTGATTATAGTAGTTATACCATATTCTCTGATAACATTGAATGTTATTTTTATGTGTGTAAACTTGGGAGTGTAATTTAATGTTCTTTCTTCTTTAAATGCAGGTAGGGTAAAATTCTGGTCAGGCTTTAAAAAGTACTTCTATAAAACATTAATTCTAAAGTATCAAATACAAGTAAACATGAATTTCCCATTAAACATGGAATGAAAGTAATTCCTAGTCCAATAGATAAAGATAGATCTATTGGATTATCACTCATACCTTTAACCAACAATATCAACTGAGCTCCATATGTTAAATTATTATATGGAGAATTTTCCTAAAAGAGATATGAAATTCTATATTATTCTATTACTGTTCTATAGTATTTTATATATCAGGATGGAATGTTAGTAGTGTACACAATTATTATGTTGACTTAGAAAATATCCAGTATTTAGTTACCCTTAAAAGATCCCAAACAAGTCAGATATGTCATTTTGGATAAATTAAATGCAACAGAGGAGCATACTCTAAAAGGCCAAGAAAAAATAGATTATTACTAAAATAATTTGACTAAAAGGTCTCTACAGGAGACAATGAGTGATTACCAATGAAATATGAATTTACTATAGGTGTACTGTCTTCCTTTACTTTCCCACTGTTCAGCTCACCAACTTCAACTTACACTTATGAAAGACATGGCTTATCAGTGGTATCCTCACTCTGAGTAGAGGTACCCTACATTCTAGTATGCAGTGCTTTTACATATTTATAGATTTACAAAGCAGAGTCTAAGAATGAACTATGATCACCCTGATAATTCCCATCCTGTATAGGGCACCTCCTGCTTCCAGAAAGGGTAATCACATCAGGTCTAGAATGAATGTGAAGGTACCTATATGGTAATCAAGACTTACCTTAAGTAAGTATTAATCAAATAGTATTTAGAGCATCTTAGAGAGTTCTTGGGGCAGTTAGAATACTCTTAAGCCTCTCCTCCCTTGACCAAAAACAAAGATTTCCCTTCCCTGTCTTTCCCTTGTTTTAAATCAGTACTAATAAAAGAAATGCAGCAAACAAAGGTAAACAGAAATAACATTCAGTTGTCCGTCTTGCACATGACTCGCAATCCATTAAACAAGTCAGTGACTAACATCACTTTACATTATAAAGGCAAATTAGAAATAATTTCCTAGCTCTTTATATTTTCTGATAAATGAAAAAGTTAACAATAAGCTATTTTAAACTAAAAGTATAAAGCATTTCAAATTTCCCTTGCATGTATACATTTCTACTTATATTGTAGGGTCAATAGCTGTCTTTGAACTCTGAACAATACTTCACTTCTTCAAATCATTCCTTTTTCAATTCAGGTTTTGTTTTGTCAAAACGGCAACAACATTTCAAGGGCACAATTAATATTTAGATTGATGTTTCAAATAAATAACTTGTCAGTTGCCAATTGAGTTAGTTTAGAATGTATGTTTAGTGCAAAAATAGCATGTTGCAAAAATAATATGTATTTTTTCGTGTGCTCTAGAGCCAGTCATATGCAAGTGACATATATAATGTAATATATAGAGAGCAGATAGCTTATGGATTCAGGTTGTTAAAGTAAGTTATGCTTATTAATCAGGCAGTTTCATTTAAATTCACAAGTAATTTGGGGACATTTCAGTTGAGTTTCCAGGAATGTGTAGTCCAATGTGAGTAATTGAGTCCACTTTTCCTTATAAACATATGTCACAATTCATTAAACTAAGCAGAGTCTAACATCTGTCTAATAATCATTATAAAGACAAATAGTAATTTCCTAGGTCTTCAAACTTTCTGACATCGGAAAATGTTGACAGTAAGCTATTTTAACTGGAAGACTAAAACATGTTGATACTTCCTTGTGAATATATATTTTTACTTTTACTGTAGTGTCAAGAACTGTCTTTGAAATCTATGCATTACTTCACTTCTTTCAAGTCATTCATTTTACAGTTCAGATTATATTTTGTCAAAATGTCAATAGCATTTCAAGGGCACATATAATATTTAAACTGATATTTTAAATGAATAGCTATCGTTACCAAGTGAGTTTGTACAGAGTGTGAGGTAACTGCAAAGATAAGATGTTGCAAAAAGTAATATGTATCTGTTCATAAGCTCTAGAGACTGACAATTTCAAGTAACATATAAAATGAAACTTTTACAGTGCAGACAGCTTGTGAAATCAGCATGTTAAACTGAGTAATACTTTTTAATCAAGCAGCTATATTTAAGTGCATATATAGTTTGGAAACATTTCAGTTGTGTTTCCAGGACTAGGTAATCCTATGAGGACAAATCATAAAATATTTACAAATAGTCCTATTATGTATTAATTTTACCTTGCTTAGGTTGTTTTTCATTTTAATAACTAAACAACATTACTTTTTCTTATTATTTGTTATCTGTGAGGCTAAATGCACTTCACAGTGTCCTTAGAAACTGCAGCAATTGCTTACTGTTGCTATGGCAATGCAAATAGAATGTGAAGAAAGCTTCACTTCTCTTAACCAACAGTACATTTTTCCCTCCTTTTTTATGTATTTGTTAATACTAAAAGGAAATAATTCAAAGGACATATGTACATGAATGGAACATTTCAGAGCTAATCACGAACATGTCCCCAGTCCCAATAAGCATAACAGTGCCTATCATTAATCTAATAAATATTGTAATAACAATTAATTAAGTTCACTATTCCAATTAGTCTACCTTAAAACTAGATTATTTTAGACTATTATTTATCTATGTATAGATAGTGAGTTATTAAATATATACAGACTATATTAGTATAATACATGGGAGATAATTTAGAAAGGGAGACAAGATGCAGTTAAAATAAATAATGAGAAAAGAGAGAAGAGAGA
This sequence comes from Protopterus annectens, assembly GCF_019279795.1. NCBI lineage: Eukaryota > Metazoa > Chordata > Ceratodontiformes > Protopteridae > Protopterus > Protopterus annectens. The sequence continues at coordinate 1,608,107,666 of NC_056726.1, read as the reverse complement.
AAGAAATGAGAAAATTAAGAGAAAATACACATATTGTATGTTGATTTACAGTATAAATATTTTATGTGATACATAACCCTCCTTCTGTGAAAGAAAAGTACCCTGTTTTACATACCTGAGGTAATTTGAAAACTCTCATGTGTCATCTATTTTCAAAAATATAGATAAAGATTCCAGTAGTTAGTTACCTTTGTTTTAAAATTCCAAGCAGTAAAATTGGTCTTTTAAAGTAATGTTTAAACAATTCATATCATAGTAGATGCTTTCAGAGATTTAGCTGTAACAGTATCAGTCTTTTGCTTCTTCTTTTTGACATCTGTCCAGACATTTGTTTCTTTTGTTCTCTTGAGAGAAGGTGACATCCAATCCATATCGTCTGGTAAAGTAATCACATTATTAGTTTTAATAAATGAAGAGGCTTCCTCTAAGTCAATAAAAGTCCTTGTCTCGTTGGCATACAATATTCTTTTCTTAGCTGGATATGCAAGTTGTGCCTTGATGTTATTTTGTTTCAGAAACTTTATCATTGGCCACACTTTCTTCCTTTGTTCCATTATTCTAGATGAATAGTCATTATCAAAGCTTAGGCTCTGTTTATATTTTAGAGGTGCCTTCCTCCAAGCAGATCTTAAAATCAGTTCCTTGTCCAAGTATGAAAGAAATTTGATAATTATTGACCTAGGAGGAGAGTTTGAGTTAGTGGCAGGTTTTCCAAGAGCTCTGTGTGCCCTTTCAATGTCAAAGGAAAGTCCTTCTTTTAAATTTAAAAAGGCAGGGATCCAGCTTGCTAAAAAGGAAATAATATCCTCACCTTCTGTGTTTTCAGGTAATCCGAAAATCCTGATGTTATTTCTCCTCTCCTTATTTTCCAAGTCATCTACTTTATTAACCAACCAAGTGTTTTGTTTAAGAAGCAATTCCTTCTGTGTTTCCACTTCCTTAAGTCTGCTTTCTAAGTAATTTAGAGAAAACTCTATTCCTGTTATCCTTGTCTGGTGTTGTTATAACATTTCCTTGAGGGTGTCAGCCTGTTTTTGATTGCTTGTTTTAAGATTTTCTAAGTTCTCTTTAAAATCATCATCTACAAAGACAACTCCTGCAGGATAGATGCCATCTGTTGTAGTTCCTTCTTTAAGGTAACATCCTGGTGAGAATTCTTTGAGTTGCTCATTTTAACAAGTGAATATATCTCCAAGCTTTTTGACAGGAAATTATTTGTAAAACTTCACCAAAGTTTCTAATTATGTAAACTAGTCATTTAGCTATAAGATTTTATAATTTGAAGAAAAAAAAGAATATTTTTCCTGTCTTATTTAACTAGTTATATGGAGCTGTAAAATACTGCTACTTTCAGTTAGCCATTCAGGCATGCATTAAGATCAGATCTTTTATATGTCTAATACTGTTGGAATTTGTTTGATGTAATACAGTCTGTTGGGAACTTTCAAAGTCAGTACTTTGGTATTTGCCTAATGTCATTGAGTCTATTGATAAGCTGCATTTTGTTAAGTTTCAAGATAAACATGGGGAGTCGTTACTGTCTCCGGTCACCCTTGCACCTGGATTTAGGGAGCTGTTCTTATCTGTATTTCTCATTGAAACTGTATCAGTCACAGAACATTCTGTATCACACACAGTAGGATGCCAAAACATGCACAATAACTGCTCTACTCTATTCTTTTTATTATTTTTCTACTTATTTTCAACTAAGAATTTTTTAACCCTTTAATGTATGTATATATACATATTCTAACAAGCAGAAGTGTACATGCACTATTGCAAGTGTTTAAATGCATACATTGTAACTGTTCTCCCTTTTTGTTTTAAAAATACTCAAAACAGTTTACATTGATATATATTCTTTGGTCAGATTATACTTTTTATAATGATTTACAGAAAACACATTAGGAAACACTACTCTATTCTTTTTATTATTTTTCTACTTATAGGTTCATAGGTAAGTACTAGGCTATCTGCCCATGGACATTTATAAGCCTAGCCACAGAGTGATGGCTTTCACCTCCCCATTAGATTAGTAACCTGGGCCTCTGTCAACAGGGCTCCTGAAGTGATCCCAGGGTAAAACTTATGATTACCCATCCACTCATCAAGATTTCTCTTGAAGAGGGTCAGAGAGGAGCTCTATCGAATATGGATTTGTATTCTATTCCAGAGTGAGGGAAGTCACTGGGACAGGAATCTATCCCTCCAGCATGTCCTGTTTATTGTTGTACATAGGTTCAAGTCGCTAAAACGAGTGGTTCTGAGGGATCTCATTTTTTTGAGGTGAAGCATGTCCATTAGTTCAGGGTTTGACATGGCCCTATAGGTCAGACATAGGTCACCTCTGAGCAGACGGTAAGTGACTGAGAAGAGCTGGAGCTTTTTTAGTCGTGCTTCATGGGGTAATTGTTTAAGGCCCTTAATCCTCTTAGTGAGGTACTTCTGTGGTCTTTCTAGTTGTTGCAGGTGTCTAGTGAGGTACATCCCATATGGAGCATTGTACTCTATTATGGGCCTAATGATTGAGGAGTAAAGGGGCACCATCACCTCCTTGGATCTGGATGAGAAACCCTTTGTGATCAGGTGTGCCACATAGAAGGATTTCCTGACCATTTTGGCTATGTGGTTATCAAAGGAGAGCATGCTATCTACTTGGGTACCCAGGTCCCTAATTACTTCTTCTGTACTTAGTGGATTCCCATCTATGTGGCAGTTTGTAGGTACTTTGTTTTTCCCAAATGGGATTACTATGCATTTTTTGGCATTTAGCTTGAGGCCGTGACTTTGACACCAGGTGTTTGTCTCTGTGAGACCATTTTGCAGGATGGCTGTGTCAGCTGGAGAGTCAATTATTGCACCCAATTTACAGTCATCTGCAAACTTGGTTAGCCACAGTCCCTCCGCCTTTGCCTGTACTTCAGAGAAATATATACAGAACAGGAGGGGTCCCAGGACTGAGCCCTGTGGGACTCCGCTTGTGACTGGTTTAGAGTCAGACATGGCGCCTGCCACTCTTCCTGTGTGCGTTCTGTCTGAGAGCCAATTGGCAATCCATCTCGTGACATAGGGGTTGATATTTAAGCTGGTGAGTTTGTCTATGATTCCTGACTGTGGGATGGTGTTGAATGCCTTAGCGAGGTCCAGATATGCTGTGTGGACCACCTTCCCTTCATCTATGGCCTTGGTGACTGTTTTGAAGAAGTCGACCAAGTTCAGGAGGCAAGATCTGCCTTTAACAAAGCCGAACTGAGTGGGGTCCAGTGTCTGGAGGTTCCCAATGTCCCTGTTAGTGAGCTCCATGATAATGTGTTCCATGGCTTTGCAGACCAAGCTAGTCAAGCTTATAGGGCGATAGTTCCCAGGGTCAGTTGTGGCACCACCTTTGTGGAGTGGTACAACTGTTGCTGTATGCCATTCTTTGGGTACATAGCCTGTAGAGAGGCTAAGTTTGAATAGTGATTTGAGATGGGGGGTTAGTTCATTTTGAAGCTCATGTAAGACACAACCTGGGATAACATCTGGTCCCATTGATGCTGTGTTTTTGGCCTTTGCAAGGGCTGTCTTTACTTGTGTGTCTGAGATATCTGGAGCACCACATTCTTCTGGGATGGGTGCTAGCCCCTTTGGTGGAGGGGGGGGTGAAGTTTGCACTGAACTTGTCAGCCAGGATGTTGGCAATGTCGGTTTGTATTTATAGCCATTATGCACTAGCTCTGAGCATATCTGAGAGTTTGCCCCTAGACTCTTGACATAGTTAAAGAAGGCCTTATGGTTATCCTTAGAGTCATTGGCTATTTTTCTTTCGAAGTTGGCCTTGGATGATTTAATGAGGGAGCGCAGTTTTTTACTGATGCTAATCAGAGATGCCTTCTTATTTTGGGATTTTGTTCTATCTTGCAGGAGTTTCGTCCTTCTGTTGTAAAGTTTATTTATGGCCGGGGTCCACCAGACTGGCTTCCTCTTTTTTGAGGAGTTGGTCTTAGTTTTACTTGGGATGGCTCGGTCCATGCATTCTTAAAGGTGTTCATAGAATGCACTTGTAAAGGATTCTGCCGATGGGTCATCATTTTCCATTTGATTGGGAGCTTTGAAACTTCCCACCTCGGTCTTGAGGAGTGTGAAGTTGGCTTTAGAGAAGTTTTTTACCTTGATTTCCTTGACTGGGGGGGGGGTGGATTTCCAGTGTGATTAGTTTGTGATCTGATCTTACCAATGACGAGTTTACCTCAGGTGTGGAACATAGGTTCCCCATGTTGGTGATGACCAGGTCCAGTATGTTGTCACCTCTTGTGGGAGTGGTGACCAGCTGTTCAAGGGTGTTTGAGTTTATAAACTCAAGGAAGCATTGGGCTAGGGCGTTTGAGCTTGAGTAGTTTTCCCAGTAAATGTTTGGATAGCTGAAGTCACCCAGTAACATGGTGTTGGGTAGAATCTTCATACTTTCTAATGTTCTCAGGAATGCTGCGTGAGGGTCCTGAGACAAGGTGGGAGATCTGTAGCAAGCTATAAACTGAACAGCCAATTTACCTGCTGTCAATTGCACTTGGATGGTCTCAGATTCCGCGTGCTGTGCTACTAACCTGGAGGTGTGGGTGTTCTTGATAAATATGGACACACCCCCTCCTTTTGTGTTCTGGTCCTGGTTTTGGGACCTAAAGGTATGGTAGGAGTTATAGCCTGGTAGTGCTAGGGTGCTCTCTGGAGCCTTGAACCAAATTTCTGTCACTGCACATACGTCGATTTCTTCCATACTAAGGAGAGCCTTGAGTGTGTGCATGTTGAGGTTTAGACTTCTGGCGTTGAGCAGCATTACCCTCAGCTTTTGTTTATTATTGTTGTTTATGGAGGCAGGTTTGTCTTTTGAGCCTTGCCTAAAAAAGGCAGTATTGGGCGGCAAGAGTCTTGGCCAGTATTCGAAAGCCCAGGGGCGACAGGTGCAAGCCGTCTCTGGCGAAGCAACGTGGCTTGTCAAGCATGTCGTCCCAGGCTGACAAGTACTGGAGCCCCTTTGAATGACACAAGTAGTTTAACCAATTGTTGAAAGTGATCATTTTTTCTTCGTATGCTGGCATCATTTTGGGTGAGGGCAGGATGCTACTCAGAGTCAGAGTCATACCAGCATGGGCTACATGGTCAGAGAGCTCTTTCATGTCTCTTTTCATGTAGGCCAGGGAGGTACATCTCAGGTCATTTACGCCAACATGTACAATGACAGAGTCATATTTGTACTTGTTGTGGAGTGACCTGAGTGCATGTGTTATGTGGCAGATTCTGGCACCCGACAGGCAGCTTATGGTAACCTTCTCCTTGTTCGTTCTAGTGAGTGGGACGTCTGTGTGCCTGATGATAGAATCACCAATTACTAGTGTGTTAGGTGTGTTATTTAGCCTTAGGGGCTGTTTTTGCTTGGCACACTGACATTGTGATGTATGTGTTACCTGGTTTCTGTTGTGGGGTGGAGGTTGCTTGGGTGTATGCTTAGGAGGTCTCTATTGTTTAGGCAGGTTCTTATTTAGAGCCTCCGAGTATTTTTTGCATGTTTCTGAGAGTTGTTTTCTGGTGCAGCTATGGCTGGTCTATGTGAGTCTGGTAATGTGGTGCTAGTGTTGCCCTTCTCCTTGTAACTGGTTGATCCAGCCGTGGGTTGAGAGAGCTTAGCCTCCAGTTTGGCAGTGTAGCTGCATCTCTCACATATGTTTGTGTTGGTTGGGAGGAGGAGGGGGTTGTCTGTGTACATGTGGCAATTGTAACATTGCCTCAGGATGCCCAGATTCACCAGCTGGACTGGAGAGCACACCTGAAGCTGTCCCTTGAACATGCCTGAATAGATGGTTGGGACTGTATTGCTGATTGGATGAGTAAAGAGCCTTATACTTCCTGAGTATAGGGCTGAAGTGCAAGCTGTAAGCTAGTGCTAGTTTTAGTGAGTTTTAGTAAGTGCCGGTCTTAAATTGCCTTATTTCTAGTGCTGGGTTGAAGTGTTTCAAGTTTCAAGGGAAAAACTGAAGTGCAGACTTTGTGGAGCCTGGAATAGTTTAACCGCAGCTAAACAGCACTGCACAATGTGCAAACCCGCGCAAACTGTGCTAAGCGGTTTTTATACCAGGGAGATCAAAAAGGATAGAAATTAGCCCAAAATGGCCAATGAGCTACAAGTTGCTGGGCTGGGACCACTCCTACAGGGACAGATAGGCTGCTCAGAGTTCCCTCTCTCACAGTGAACAAGGAAGCCACCTAACTATCCAAGTATGATATGGGCAACACAGGAACCTTTACCACAGTCCTGGATTCAGCAAAGCCTGAAAACTGGACTAGACTAGTTCAGAAAGGCAGGAAACAAGGAATTTTTTTTCAGAAACAACAGAAATGCAGAGCTTAAATTACTTTAAATACACAGAGGAGGCTAGCGCACTTGAGTGTGTAGCCTGTGACTGTGTTACAGGTAACTTAAATGCAAAAACGACAAACAGTAACTTTTTTTCAAGAGAAACAAGGAAATAAGTAGAGTAAGCAATGCAGATATCACTAGGGATCCACAGAAGTGCTGAAAAGCTGAGTTTTAGGTGGAATTAGCGTTTCAGGGAAATAACAAGCAAACAAACAACAAGCATACAAACAAAGCTAGATTCAGCAGGCCTGGATCTAGTCTATGCTACAGCAAACAAGGTGTACCAATTTCAGTAAGAAACAGTTCAAATATGCAGGCACTATAAGCCTTTAACCAGAAATTCCCAGCTCAGAAGGGCAGAGTCCAGCCTCTCCTCCCACAAGAGTGCAGACCACGAACATTCTTAATGTAAAATAACTGGCCTGAATCCCAACACAGGAACCTTTACCACAGTCCTGGATTCAGCAAAGCCTGAAAACTGGACTAGACTAGTTCAGAAAGGCAGGAAACAAGGAATTTTTTTTCAGAAACAACAGAAATGCAGAGCTTAAATTACTTTAAATACACAGAGGAGGCTAGCACACTTGAGTGTGTAGCCTGTGACTGTGTTACAGGTAACTTAAATGCAAAAACGACAAACAGTAACTTTTTTTCAAGAGAAACAAGGAAATAAGTAGAGTAAGCAATGCAGATATCACTAGGGATCCACAGAAGTGCTGAAAAGCTGAGTTTTAGGTGGAATTAGCGTTTCAGGGAAATAACAAGCAAACAAACAACAAGCATACAAACAAAGCTAGATTCAGCAGGCCTGGATCTAGTCTATGCTACAGCAAACAAGGTGTACCAATTTCAGTAAGAAACAGTTCAAATATGCAGGCACTATAAGCCTTTAACCAGAAATTCCCAGCTCAGAAGGGCAGAGTCCAGCCTCTCCTCCCACAAGAGTGCAGACCACGAACCTTCTTAATGTAAAATAACTGGCCTGAAGCCCAAGTGCTTAAACCAGAACTAATACACTTTTAGAATAACAGAGACTGAGCCCTCAATCAGCAGTTCCCAACTTAGAAGGATGTAAGCTACCTGTCCTGCCACCACAGTGCAGGCCACAAACCTTCCTAATGTAAAACAACTGGTCTGAAGCCCAAGTGCTTAATCCAAAAGACTTAGAATGATAGCTAAACTTTAATCAAGTTACTACCAAGCAGTAATAAATACAATTGAATACTTTAAAAAATGCCTGGATTAGTGCTCAAGTTATACAAACAAAGCTAGGTTCAGCAGGCCTACATCTAGTCTATGCTACAGCAAACAAGGTGTACCAATTTCAGTAAGAAGCAGTTCAAATATGCAGGCACTATAAGCCTTTAACCAGAAATTCCCAGCACAGAAGGGCAGAGTCCAGCCTCTCCTCCCACAAGAGTGCAGACCACAAACCCTCTTAATGTAAAATAACTGGCCTGAAGCCCAAGTGCTTAAACCAGAACTAATACACTTTTAGAATAACAGACACTGAGCCCTCAATCAGCAGTTCCCAACTTAGAAGGATGTAAGCTACCTGTTCTGCCACTACAGTGCAGACCACAAACCTTCTTAATGTAAAACAACTGGTCTGAAGCCCAAGTGCTTAAACTAAAAGGCTTAGAATGAGTTACACCAAGCAGTAATAAATACAATTGAGTACTTTTAAGATGACGCAAAAGCAAAATAAAATAGGAAGAAACACAAGTACAGTAAAAGCAGATAAAAAGAAGAACATTTTTTTTTTTGAGTGAGCAAATGAGATGTGCCCAGGAGGAGTATCCAAGTGCAAATTTACAAGAGGGGTGGGCAGTTTCAATGCCAGCAAGATTAACACCAAAACAAAAACAGGGTGGGTGGGGACCTACTGAAAAAACAGAGTAACAACTTCCAGCTAGATATTGCTCAATGCAACACAAACAAATTAATTTAAATTGTGTATTATTTGAAAAAAGTGCAGATAAAGATTTACTTAACTTCACTTATACCTTCAGTTGATTGCATGCAGGTCTTAGCTGGCCAAAGCTTACAGTTTAAGCAGAAAATAATTCAAACTGTACCACTTATATAAGGCAGAAACTGAATAACAATGAAGTGAACTACCCCCACTTATCACTGGCTATGCAGGTTTTTTAACAAGCCTTAACTGAAAAAACAGAGTCACAACTTCCAGCTAGATATTGCTCAATGCAACACAAACAAATTAATTTAAATCATGTATTATTTGAAAAAAGTGCAGATAAAGATTTACTTAACTTCACTTATACCTTCAGTTGATTGCATGCAGGTCTTCGCTGGCCAAAGATCGCAGTTTAAGCAGAAAATAATTCAAACTGTACCACTTATATAAGGCAGAAACTGAATAACAATGAAGTGAACTACCCCCACTTATCACTGGCTATGCAGGTTTTTTAACAAGCTTTAACTGAAAAAACAGAGTCACAAATTCCAGCTAGATATTGCTCAATGCAACACAAACAGATTAATTTAAATTGTGTATTATTTGAAAAAAGTGCAGATAAAGATTTACTTAACTTCACTTATACATTCAGTTGATTGCATGCAGGTCTTAGCTGGCCAAAGCTTTTATTTTCAACTAAGATTTTTTTAACCCTTTAATGTATGTATATATACATATTCTAACAAGCAGAAGTTTACATGCACTATTGCAAGTGTTTAAATGCATACATTGTAACTGTTCTCCCTTTTTGTTTTAAAAATACTCAAACAGTTTACATTGATATATATTCTTTGGTCAGATTATAATTTTTATAATGATTTACAGAAAACACATTAGGAACCAAAACCTTTAGCTTTCTTTTGATACAACAGGTCAAAAACACAATTTTACATGGTTAATACAATGATAGCAAGCATTACTACCAGACTTGGGTGTATAATCCAGTTTAACAACTTTTTTCTTTTGTAGACCATCCTATGAAAAGATCCCACGAATTATGGGCTGTGTCTGCTTTAGTTTTTTCTGCTAACTTGATTAGCTTATTTTTTTTACAATTATAGAATTTAATTGATGACTTAGAACTGATTTATTAACCTTTTGTAACTGTTGAATTAACTGTTTACTTTTGTTAATTACCTTATACAAAGAATATTTACAAGAGGCAATACCTGAAGACTTTATTTAAAAGACACAGACATTTTACTTTCTGGGATAAACATGTCAGTTTTGTTATGCCACACTAAATGAGTGATATTACTAAGACATCCCACAAAGGATGTCGGCTTAGAAAAATTCATATAATACAAACAAATTAAGTAGCAATCTCTGTGAACATTTTAAACCTTGATGGCAAAATTGTCTATTTACACAGATTTACAGAGTGTTGTAGAAAACATGGTTTATATACTGGAGAATGCTTTTTGCATATTAAGCCATTTGATGTACAGCATACGCTAGGCATATTTATTATTAACCATCTGTTTTGCTTGCACATCATTCTTTTTTCATTTGTACATACATGGACTATAATGTACACTTAGTCCAGTTTACAAACTTAGTGACATTAATATCAAACTGAAGCCTGTTAATTAAAGATGTATTAAAATGTTGCAGAAATTCCTTTTAACATGCTCTTTTGTGATGCCTATATATTGGGTAAACATTGTGCTTATAAATGTGCAGTTTGTGAAATATCTTGGCCTGTTAGTTTTAATCTGTTTGCCAGTATTTTTAATGCACTTAAGCCTGTTTCCATTCCCCCTAAAAGAGTATTGTACCATGCTCTTTGTTTTTCTACAGCCAATATTGTCAGGAGGGAATGAGATATCATTTCTCGCTCATAGCTCTATTTTAGACACTGTTCCAGTACTGTTTACACAGTGTAAAATTTAAAGAGTGCCCTTTTTTTTCTTCTAGTATGCAGCATTTTATAGCAGTATTGTTTTGGAAGGATACATTTGCTTTACGCTGTGAACATTGGATATATATATCTGTCCTCTAGTTGTCCTCCAGACTGTAACACTCTGGTCTAGGGTAAGATTTCCAGTGTGACATTTTGTCCCCTTGGACAAGAGAAATTACCGTGAGTTCTATTTGTATTACTTCTGTATGCCTTTTCTGCTGGAGTCTTCACTATTTTTGGTGCTATTATGCAATTACAAAAGATTGCAACAAAAAAATAGATAGTGGTCTAGCTAGCACATGCTTAAAAACAAATATATTTACAATTGCTGTTGTCTGCCTTTTGCTCTTGTGCGTTTTAAACAGGTGCATTTTAGGCAGCTTTATTTTTATTTTCTGAGAAGAAAATACATGGATGTCACTCTTGTGAGTTTATTTGTTTACTGTTTTTATAGGTTCATAGGTTCATAGGTTTATACTAGGCTATCTGCCCTAAGGCATTTATAAGCCTAGCCCAAATTATTGTGGCTTACGCCACCCCTTATATGAAAAAATACTGTGCCCATTAGTTTGTTGTGCCTCTGTCCAGCAGTGACCCAGAGATGATTCCCGGGGTAAACCTACGATCTCCCATCCACAGGTCTAGATTTCTCTTGAACAGAGTCAGCGAGGTGCTCTGCCTCACATGGACCGGGATTTTATTCCACAGCATAGGGAGTCTCTGAGTGATAAATCTATCCCTCCAGCACGCCCTATTTATATCCGTGCTAAGGTTTAAGTCGCTTGCTCTAGTGGTTTTGGTGGATTTGGATTTTTGAGGTGGAGCATGTCCATTAATTCCGGGTTGGACATGGCCTTGTATGTCAGGCACATGTCACCTCTGAGCAGACGGTATGCGACTGAATAGAGCTGGAGTTTCTTCAATCTGGCAGCATATGACAGATTTTGGAGTCCCTTTATCCTTTTGGTGAGGAACTTTTGGGGTCTCTCCAATTGCTGCAGATGTCGGGTGAGATACATCCCGAATGGGGCATTGTACTCGATCATTGGTCTGATAAGTGAAGAGTACAGGGGAACAATGACCTCACTAGATCTGGATGTGAATCCCTTCATGATCAGGTGGGCAATGTAGAAGGTCTTTCTAACACTTTAGCAATGTGAGTGTCAAAAGAAAGGCCACTGTCAACCTGGGTCCCCAGGTCCCTGATAACCTCTTCTGTGCTTAGTGGATTGCCACCTATATGGTAGCTTGGGGTTACCTTGTTTTTCCCGAAGGGTATGACTATACATTTTTGGCGTTTAACTTCAGGCCATGGCTCTGGCACCAGCTATCTGTTTCCGTGAGTCCCTTCTGAAGGATATCAGTGTCCGATGCACTTTCCACTATGGCCCAGTTTGCAGTCATCTGCAAACTTTGTCAGCCAAAGTCCTCCCATGTTGGCCTGTACTTCTGAGAAGTAGATGCCAAACAATAGGGGCCAAGGACCGAGCCCTGTGGGACACCACTTGTGACCGGCTTGGAGTCTGACACAGCGCCAGCAACTCTAACCCTGTGGGTTCTGTCCTTAAGCCAGTTTGCAACCCATCTTGTGACATATGGGTTTACATTTAAGCTGGTAAGTTTTTCTACAATACCCGAGTGGGGTATTGTGTCGAAAGCCTTTGCAAGGTCAAGGTAGGCTGTATGGACTGCCTTTCCCTCATCAATGGCCTTGGTGACTATTTCGAAGAAGTCGACCAAGTTCAAAAGGCATGATCTTCCCTTGACAAAGCCAAACTGGGTCGGGTCCAATGTCTGCAAGTCCCCTATATCTTTGTTTATGAGCTCCATTATGATCCTCTCCATAGCTTTGCAGACTAGACTTGTTAAGCTTATGGGGCGGTAATTACCAGGGTCCGTAGAGGCGCCACCTTTGTGGAGTGGGACCACAGTTGTACGCCACTCCTTGGGCACGTATCCTGTGGTAAGGCTGAGATTAAACAGCTGCCTTATGTGCGGGTTTAATTCCTCATTTAGCTCGTGTAGCACACAGCCGGGGACACCATCCGGTCCCATTGATGCTGTGTTTTTAGCTTTAGAGAGAGCAGCTTTCACCTGCGCATTTGAGATGTCCAGGAGGCTACACTCGGCTGGGATAGTTATCTCTCCTTTAGGGGAGAGGGGTGAAGTTTGCACTGAACCTGTCTGCCAGTATGTTGGCAATGTCTGTGGGTTCAGTGATTTTTGGACTAATTCTGAGCATATCTGTGAGTTTCCACCCAGGTTCCTAACATAGCTGAAAAAGGCCTTATGATTGTCCTTTGAATCCATGGCAATTTTTCTCTCAAAATTGGCCTTAGTTGATTTTATGAGTGCTCGTATTTTTTACTAATAATGATCAGGGGTGACTTCCCTTTTATGGATTTTGTTCTATCATGTAATAGCTTTCTCCTCTTATTGTAAAGTTTGTTAATGGCTGGGGTCCACCAGACTGGACGTTTGCCCTTTGTGGAAAGAGTCTTGGTTTTATTTGGGATTGCCTGATCCATGCAGTCCTGGAGCTGTTCATAGAAGGCATTTGTAAGGGCTTCCGCAGCTTGGGTTGTGGTTTCCTCTGACTCAGGGGCCTTGAAGGATACCACACCAGTCTTGAGTAGTGTGAAGTTTGCTTTAGAGAAGTTCTTGACTATGGTCTTTTTTGTTTGGGGTGGGGGCGGGATGTGGATTTCCAGTGAGATTAGTTTATGATCAGATCTCACCAATGAGGGATATACTTCCGGTGTGGAGCATTTTGTCCCCATGTTTGTGACAATGAGATCTAGTATATTTTCTCCTCTCGTGGGAACAGTGACTAGCTGTTCCATGGCATTTGAATTTATGAACTCCAGGAACCGTTGGGCTAGAAAGTTAGGGCTTGAGTAATGTTCCCAGTCTATATTCGGTAGTTGAAGTCACCCAATATGATGGTGTTTGGAGATACATTTATACCCTCCAGTGTCTTCAGGAAGGCTGTGTGGGGTTCCTGAGTTTGAGAGGGTGGCCTGTAGCATGCTACAATTTGTAGAGCAGTTTTGCCTATTGTTAGTTGCACCTGGATGGTTTCCAAGCTTCATGCGTTGCCACCAACCTGGAGGTGTGAGTATCCTTTATGAATATGGATACACCCTCCTTTTGTGGAGTGGTCCGGGTTTTGGGGCCGGAACGCATGATATGAGGTAAAACCTAATAGTGCCGGGTGCTCTCAGGAGCCTTGAACCAGGTTTCAGTTACAGCACAGACATCGATGTTCTCCATACTGAGAAGGGCCTCGAGTGCGTGCATTTTGAGATTTAGACTTCTGGCATTGAGCAGCATTACCCTCAATTTCTTCCCATTTTTGTTTTCTAGGGTGGTAGGTTTAGAATTTGAGCCTTGCCTAAAAAGGCACTATGGGGTGGCAAGAGCCTTAGCCAATATCCGGAATCCCAGGGTGACAGGTGCAAGCCGCCTTGCGAAGCAGCGTGGCTTGTCAAGCATGTCATCCCAGGCAGACAGACACTGGATCCCCTTTGAATGACACCAGACATTAAGCCAATTGTTAAAGCTGATCATCTTGTCTCTATATTGTGGCATCATTCTTGGTGAAGGAAGGATACTGCTCAGGGTTAGGGTCATACCTGCCTGGGCTACATAATCAGAGAGCTCCTCTATGTCTCTTTTCATGCAGTCCAGGGAGGTACGTCTCAGGTCGTTCACACCAGCATGGACAATGACTGTGTCATATTTGTACTTGCTGTGGAGTGACCCGAGTGCTTGTGTTATGTGGCGGATTCTAGCGCCCGATAGGCAGCTTACTGTGACCCTCTCCTTGTTCAGCCTGGTGAGTGGGACGTCAGTGTGTCTGACTATGGAGTCACCTATGACAAGTATGTTTGGTGTTGTATTTGGCCTTAAGGGCTGTGACTGCTTTGCACACTGCTTTTGTGGTTTATGTGTTGCTTGTGGGGTGTCTTGAGGTAGCAGTTGTTTGGGTGTCTGCTTTGGAGGCCTCTGCTGTTTAGGTAAATTTTACTCAGAGCCTCCGAGTATGTCTTTGTGTGTTTATGTGTTTGATTCAGTGGAGTGGTAGCATTATGTGAGGCTGGTTTTGTGGTGTGTGTAGTTGCCTTCTCCTCCTGTCTGGTCTTGCCAGTCCTGAGTTGAGAGAGCTCAGCCTCCAGTTTGGCTAAATAGCTGCATCTCTCGCAAGTATTTGTGTTATGTGGGAGGAGGAGAGGGTTGTCTGTGTACATGAGGCAGTTATAACATTGCCTCAAGATTCCCAGATTCACCAGCTGGACCGGAGAGGAGATTGACAACTGACCTTTGGACATGCTAGAATAATATTGGGAAATCCTTTAACTACTCTTATTTGATCTCTGTGCACTAGAACAGTTTCATTTTCCTTTTTTTTACCTTTTGACAGATTATTTGGAACACTACTTTAAAATGGTTAACTTGCTTTATTAATTTATCTGAGATGTTGATTTTGAAATTATCTAACAGCTTGGCACTGACAGGCTGTCCCTGTGTATAGAATGGCAGTCATACACCTTACTTTACTGTTTGATTTATAAGCATTTTGATTTACCTGGATGAAAGTTTAAAACATTTGGGAATAAAAATCCAAAAGCATTTAATAAGGCATTTTTCCATACAACAGATCCTGCTGTGTATGCTATCCATTTTTCATATGTAAGCATGTTGCAAAATATGCCTTTTTTGTACATATTAGCTGCAGTTCCCTGCTCTTTTCCAATTCTTTAAGCTGGGCTATGAAAGTAGTGTGCTATAAATCATTTCTGTCAGCTTAACTAATTGCTGTTTAAGGTCTGGAATTTCTTCTTTTAACTCTTTACTAACCAGATTTTTTTCCCCTTCTTGTAACTGCTTTTAAAAAGTTTTAATTTTGTCCTGTAATTTTGCACAGGCTGTCTGCTATTTTTCAGTTACCTGTTCTGCTGACTCTAAAGCTTCTATGCATTTCTGAACAAAATGTTTGTATATCTTGTCTAAACTTTCTGAACTCATTCTTTCTGTCTTTTAGAAGTTTATTAAATTCCTTCATCAGTTTACCATGAACCTTGTCCCTGTCCTTATCTGTTTTGTGCTGGGCAGTGGCTTCATTCCACTTTTATGCATGCTCTTTAAAGGGTGTAATAAGACCTACAGGAGATTCTGTCAGTAATAGATTAGATTGCTGTTCTAACTCTGAGATTAATGTTTCACATGTAGTGACAGGACATAACTGTTTAACATCTAGATACTGTGTAAGTGCATTACCCTTATCTGGTTCTTTATTATCAAAAGATTTTTTTTTACAGTTTACCTTTTTAACAATGTTCTGCACTGTATTTGTATGGCATTGTATACAGAAAGCAGTTTCATATGATTTACACAATAAACATTTATTGCCTAGTCACACATTTTTTGTTTAAGATACCAATCAAATGTTTCTACCCATTTGCATAGTACATGTACATCAACTTGCCTTAGTAAGGTTTTACATTTGCTAATATGCTGTTTATACCAACATTGCATTCTGTCCCAGATTTTATCTGGTTGTTCTGATTTACATTTCCTTCTATAACCTCTATTGACATCCTTGCTGTATGTAACACAGAAAGATTTCTTGCCAGTTGACAGAGAGGGGGGTGGCCAGGCTGCTTACTCTAGATGGTGGAAAAGTCTCTGTAGTCACTCAAAAGGCTGGTAAAACACAACTGGCAGTTACAGCTTTGATACTTTGGAATTCACCAACTTGGAGAATGTATGGCCTTGAATGTGACCTTCCTGCATGGCAGTCTCACTCCAGATTCAGACATCTGGAAACTGTACTGCTGCAAGCTGTATAAACCTGGAGTGCTCCTATTCAGGATTCACTCATAAATTTTAGTTACTGTGCTTTTACTGGAGTGACCCTATACAAGGCACCACTCACCCTGTATTCAGATACAGGCTAGGCTCACCACTGAAAAATTATTTATGATGCTGCTGAAACCAAAGTCTGGTTAAGACACTGAGCTTTGTAGGCTGCTATGCTTTACAGCACTGTACTTTATCATCTTAAGTGCAGTTACTAATAAAATAACTTAGATATTTAATAGACGACACATGCTATACTGTTACAACTATAGCTTTTAATGTACATGGTTTGCTTCTCAGCACAGTTATAGATAATAACTTTATATTCTCCATTTACCTCCGACCAAATGTGTTCCTACAAATATCAGATCTAACATAAAGATCAGCTCTTCTATATGATTAATACTGTTGGAATTTGCTTGATGTAATGCAGTTTGTGGGAAATTTTCAAAGTCATTACCTTGGTATTTGCTTGATATCATACAGTCTGTTAATAAGCTGCATTTTGTTCTGTTTCAAGGTAAACTTGGGGAGGTGTTTTTGTCTCCAGTCACCCTTGCACCTGGATTTGGGAGTTGTCTTTATCTGTATTTCTCCTTGAAACTGCATCAGTCACAGAACATTCTGTATCACACACAGTAGGACGTCATAACGTGTAATAACTGCTCTACTGTATGTAGTCTTTTTATTATTTTTCTACTTATTTTCAACTAAAAAAATGTTAACCTTTTAATGTATGTATATATATATATATATATATATATATATATATATATATATATATATATATTCTAACAAGTAGAAGCGTACATGCACTATTGCAAGTGTTTAAATGCATACATTCTAACAATGACAGTAATAATCATCTCAGTGTAAAGTGTTTGCAGGCTGAAGAGAGTGGGCCTCTGATACTTAGTACCTTTCTTTTGCTTTCTCACGATATTAATTAGCTTTTCACATGCATTAGTAGAGGTAGAAACTACAGGACAATGGAGGTCCCTAATGTACAATAAATTTCTTCCTTAAAAGTCACATTTAGTAATAATTTTTATTTATGTTATTTATTATTTATTTATTTATTTTACATTTGTTGACTGGGATAGTCCGACTGGATATATGTCCATTTTCAGCAGAGGCCCGGGGAGAAAAGCTCCACAAATGAAAAAAGAGACAGTACATACTTCACTGAGTGATAAACTCAGGCAGACATGTTTAGAAAAATATAGACAAAGAATACAGGCAGATATCAATATACACAATGTGCAGACTTACATCTGATTGGCAAAGACGTATCAGAAAATGTGAACATAGAATACAACCAGATCTCATAATTTACAATGTTTAGACATTCAAATGCTATGAGGCATAGATACTTGGCTAAACAGCAGGTTGGGCAGCAAGACATGTATTAGTGAAGTTGTTAGTCAGGTTTAGAATGAGATGTGAGGTATTTTTTGAGTTCTCTTTTAAATAGGGGTAGTGAGGTTTCCTTAGTAATGGTAGTTGGGAGTAGATTCCAGATTTTACCAGTTGAGTTGGCAAATATAGCATCGCCTGCAGAGTTGTTCAATTTTGGGGTCAGTATCATGAGTTTATCAGCTGAGCGTAATGGCCTGGGGGCACTATGAGGGGTGAGAATAATTTTGAGGGCAAGGGTGTTATCAGGTTGATGGATTATTTTATGCACTACTATAAGCTGGTTGAACTGTAGAAAGGTAGGATACTCTAGCCATCCCAGTGCTTTGAGGTTCTGATCATGGTGGGTCCTAAAAGCCATGCCAGTAGTGAATCTGGCTATATGATTGTAACATCCTGATAATTTGTTGAGATCAGTTTTGGATAGGTTGGTGAGCACAGGGGAGGCATACATAAGGGTAGAGAGGAGGTGTGATCTTGTAATAGCTACCCTAGCTGGTGGGGGGTGAGGAAAGGTTTGGCTCTGTACAGGGAGCCAAGTTTTTTGTTGACGGACTTAATAGTGTGATTGACAAATTTAAGGTTGTTGTCTATTATTACACCTAGAAGCTTTGTATGGTCATCAGGGGAGATAATGGTGTCATTGCTAGATTTGATGTTGAAGGAAGGAGGAGAAATTCTATGGTTAAGGGAGAAAAGTAGTAGCTTAGTTTTGTTAGGATTTAGAAGCAGGCAGCAAATAGCTAGCCATGTTTCTACCATGTTGAAAGTGGTCTGGGTGAAGGTTAGAAGTTGTGTAGGAGAGGAGGTGGAGCATATTAACGTTGAGTCATCTGCATATTGGATGCAAGTGGCTCCTGGGATGGTGGTGTGCAGATCATTGATAAAGATAGAGAAAAGAAGGGGACCTAGTATGGACTCTTGTGGGACACCTAGGGTTAGAGGAAGTTGGGATGACAGCTTGCTCTGCCATAAGACAGCCTTCTGTCTACCGTTTAGGTAGGAGTGAAACCATTGTATTGCATGATGGTCTAAACCGATGGTTTGTAGGGTATTGAGCAGTAGCTGATGGTTGACCATATCAAAAGCTTTTGAGAGATCTAGGAAGAGTGCTGAAGATAGTTTGTTGTTGTTACAATGAAGATTGATGACATTAGAGAAAGACAGAAGAGCCGTGGTGGTACCGTGGAATGGCTGAAAGCCATGCTGAGAGTCGACAAGCTTTCCGTTTTGAATAAGAAAGTGCATGATTTGTTTTTGTATGCATCTTTCCATGATTTTAGCTAGTGGTAAAAGAATGGCTATAGGTCTAAAGTTAGATAATTCTGTGGAACTTCCTCCTTTTTGGAGAGGTATAACATAATATTTTACATATTGCTGGGATGTATCCTTCTGAGATGAATCTGTTGATCAGAATAGAAATGGGAAGTGCTATGGCATCAGCTGCTTTTTGAAGATATTCAGCTGGAAGGTGGTTGGCAGCTAGTGTAGTATGTTTTAGCTTTTTGAGTAAGGTAAGTTGGTAGGTACAGTTTGAAAGGTAATGGTGGGTTGGGTGCTGGGTGGATCAGGGCTAGATGTGCCAGAGCTGGTGTTTGTGTCCGATGGAGTGAGATGGGTAGCTAGAGACTGGATAGTTTCAGTAAAGAAGAAATTGAAGCTGTTTGCAATTTCTACAGGGGATTTATCAAGGGCAGCTGATGGGGTAGGAGTGGTGGAACAGCCTGGGTGGAGAAGATTGTTAATACTAGCCCAGAGCATTTGAGATTTTAGCTGATATTTTTGTTGTAGGAGGGTGTAGTGATTTTTTTTGTCTAGAATGATAGATTTTTTGGTCTGGTTCCTTAGCTCCCAGTATCTTATTTGGTCCATAGGGGCTTTGGTAACATGCCACCTGGCACAGGCGTTGTTTCTTAGTTTAATTTTGTTTTTTATTTCTTTAGATAGCCATGGTGCAACTGTGGTTTTTACATGGATGGTATGGGTAGGACCATGGTGGTTAAGGATAGCCAGAAATCTGGTATTGAAGTACTCAACTGCTTCTTGTAATGGGAGTCATTTCAAGACATTCCAATTACATGCTTTGAGTTCTTTTTGGAAGTTGTCAGGGTTAAAGTTCCTGATGTTTCTTATAGTTTTGTAGGTGGGCTGGTTGGGAATGTTGGCTTTGAGCCTAATATAGGTAAGGCAGGGATCACTGAGATCATCGGGTAATGTACCTGACTTGTACTTTTGGGGGTTTCTGTTAATAAGTATCCAATCGAGGATACTATCTTTGATTGTATTTTTGCTAAATCTGGTGGGGGTGGCAATGATCTGAGTAAATCCATGGAGGTTTAAATGGGTGGAGGGAGTTTCAAAGGAACAGGTGTTCCAATCAATGTTAAAGTCCCCCAAGACAATGGTTTTGTGGGGATAGTTAGAAGCTAGCCAATATAAGATATTTTCTAGAGTATTATCATTCTTGCTTGGTGGAATATAAATGCAGACAATGTATCTGCATTTATTTTTATTTATTATTAGTTTGGTGATGAGAATTTCTGCATTTCCAGACTGGGGTGGCTGTTGGGTGTCAATTGTTATTGTTAGGGTAGACTTGTATAGTACAGCTACCCGACACCTTTCCTGGAGATCCAGTCCATTCTAAGGATGTTGTTCTGTGGGGGGTTATTTCATTATCTTTGGTTATAGGTTTTAGCCAGGTTTCTGTGAGGCAGAGGATATCAGGGGAGTGAAC
This sequence comes from Protopterus annectens, assembly GCF_019279795.1. Classification (NCBI taxonomy): domain Eukaryota; kingdom Metazoa; phylum Chordata; order Ceratodontiformes; family Protopteridae; genus Protopterus; species Protopterus annectens. Next base: position 1,608,087,379 of record NC_056726.1, on the reverse strand, counting down.
AGCTAAGAGTCCATGTAGGCTATGGATCTTGTTGTTTAGGCTTTTGATGTTGAGATGACAGACCAGAAATTAGTTTGGAAATCTATCAATCTGGGTAGTCCACGTTGGGTTGTTAGATGATGTGCTTGGGTCTACTGTTGTGGATGGGCCATGGTTGGGGTGGATGTCTCCATCCTTCATAAGATTAATTTTTAAGTTGCTTATGAGTCTTAAAAATTTGTTTATGATTTTTTCATAGATTTTGGTTTTTAAGCTAATGTAGCAGTATTTAGTCGGGTGATGGTAATTTGGGGGTGAGGAATTAGGAGAGGGGGGTGGTTATGTGGTGCATAAACTTATTAAATGCTGGATTGGTGTCTGAGAGTTTGGGTATTGGATTTCAAGATGCTGTACATATTCATAGGAGCTTAGGTGATAAGGAATGAATAGCAGGGGTACTAAGGATAGCAGCATTAGTGTATTAGCTGTAGTCATAGTAAATTACTAGGGTATGGTCTGTATTGAGTGGATGTGGTGGATAAAAGATTAGAGAGAATAGAGTAGCTATGGGTGGGTTGATATGGATAGTGGGGTGGGTAGAGGGTGCATTATTGTGCTAGGAGTTTGTTGGGTTCAAGGAGCATGTGTGGTTGGTTAGCTAATTAAGGGGGTGTGCCAGTGGTACTATAAACATAGTTCTACTGGGGGCAGGTGGGATATGGGGGCACAGTAGGGCGCGGAGCGAGTAAAGCGAGCAGAGAGGGGTTAAACCAGTAAAGCAGATGCCTAGAAGCAGCATGTGCAGGTATGAGTAACAAGAACACTTTTTTGTTTCTTTTTATATGCCCAATACTCTGTTCCTAGGCACTACTGTTAAAAACTACACAGGTCCCTGCCTGCTTCTCAATTTACAATGCAGAGAGCCCATTTTCCAATTCCCTTTTGTAGCACGCTTGTTTCACTTCATTTATTGAGAAATACACTGTTTGGAGGTGCAGAACACACAACACTCATCTGTTGAACAGTCGGAAGCGCCTTAATTGGGGAAGAAAGAAAGCTACATGAAAGTCTAACCCTTCCAACCTAATTCTTATCAGCATAAACAGATTACAAGTGGGCATTATGGGTACATTCATCAGTGCTTTTTTGGACCCAGTTTGTTAGGTTTACAGGTGGCAAGGTATTTAAGTGGATATTGACCTTATTAAAACAAGTTCCGTGGTGTGAAAAGTTTTCTGTACTTGTTGTTATTCCCAGAATGACCCTATATGCTTTTACAAGCCTTTCAGAGGGAGGTGAGGTAGGAACACAGAGAGAGGGGATATGATTATTAGTACTATACCAAGAACAGAGTTAATCATTCAAACATTCATTAAACATGATTATCAAACAAGTTCTCATGCACCTTTTAGTATTAACAAACAGCAGCACTCTTTCCTATTTGTCTGCCTTAAGGGCTCAGTTAATAGTCATTATTTATGTCCCTTATCAATGCTACACTACTTGTTCATTACTTCTGGCCCTTATCAATGCTACACTACCCTAGAGAGACCACTAAGTCAATGCAAACGACAATAAATGGATACAATATTAACAGCAGTTTGCAAGTAATTTGTAGCAGCTGGTACCAATAAACATGCCTTAATTCATCAAGGTTTCAGTTTGCGAGTAAATGCAGTAAACAGTTAGTACATTGACCTCAGATAAAGAAACAAGAATTAAATACATAAGTGTGTGAACATACCTCAACCGACTGGGACCTGATGCACTGGTTAATTTGAAAATGGCTGGTCAGGTAGGTGATTATGTGACCTCTGATTACTTGAGAGAGGGGGGAGGTGAAGGGCTGAACCAAGCTAAACCAGTAAAGCAGATGCCTAGAGGCAGCATGTGCAGATATGAGTTACAAGCACACTTTTTTGTTTCTTTTTATATGCCCAATACTCTGTTCCTAGGCCCAACTGTTAAAAACTACCACAGTTCCCTGCCTGCTTCTCAATTTACAATGCAGAGAGCCCATTTTCCAATTCCCTTTTGTAACATGCTTGTTTCACTAAGTTTATTGAGAATGCACTGTTTGGAGATACAGAGTGTGATGGCCGTGCCCTGGCCCAGCAATCAAGGAGCCTCAATCCTCACCACTAACACCAGGGGGGTTGTCTCCGAGAAGAGGAAAGGATAACTAATACACACAGTACAGTACAATGTCCCTTAAGTGCACACAGAGATCACAGTCAGTCTGGGGCTGGTTGCTCCTTTGCTCACCAGATCCCCAATAAGACTCCCCACTGGCACAGCTATAGGGTCTAGGTCTCAGCCTAACTGGGCAAGCTAAAATCTCCAGTACTCTCTCTGTCCAACCAGTGCTTTGTGTCTCTGCCCAGATAGCTCATACATACACACACACACACACACACACACACACACACACACACACACACACACACACACACACACACACTTTGAGAAGAGGTTATACAACCACACAGACTTTGCTGGGAAAAGGCTGCCACAGGTTCTTCAGCTGTGCCCCTATTACCGAGACCATATGGTAGTAATTCCTGCCATCACCCAGTTAATTATCAGCTACTAAAAGCCCTTAAAAGGGTGTCCAATTATTACTGTGCAATATTATAATCCAATGGTAGTATGACTAATCAGTCTCAAGGCTTATTGGAAGGGCTTATTACAATAAACTCTATAAATATATAATGTACTCTAAAGCATACTCTATCTTTACATAAACCAGCCACAGGTAGAAGGTTTTAAAAATATGTAATAATAAATAATTAAAACACAAGACAAAACTACACCACAGAGATATCCAAGAGTTCAGAGATCACACAGAAACTTAAAACAACACAGTAGGACAGGTCTGATGTCAAGAAAAATACCTAATTAATCTTTACTAGCTTTAACTATTCCTGCAAGAAATCACAGTGCTAAAACTTTCATGTGAGCATAAGGCAAAGTGCTGAGTTAGATGTCCAAAGTCAAAAATGCTCCAAGTCTCTCACTGAACAATAGTTTTTAAACACTAATCAACAGCTCTGCTGGGGCCCTCCCAAATTACATCATTTTGACACTTAGCTTTTCCCAGTATTCATATTGCATCATCTTGACACCTGGTCTGAGTTCTCAGGCCACAATCTGCATTATTTTGCAATCTAACACCTGCTCAGAAACTTACAACAATAAAAGACATTTCACATGTATACTCTAACTGAAATCAGAGCAATAAAGCACATTCCACATGTAAATTCTGGCCCTTAACTTTAGCCTTAAAACAATGGGCATGTAACCTTCATCTAGAATCACTGGAGCCAAATTCTAACATGAAAGGGTCACAACATGCTTCCCTGGGCCAGTAGAGTGCAATGTTGTCACATATTTTGCAGTTCCACATTTCACAGTATTCTTTTACACTCAAGAAAACATGCCTGTATTTTACATTTATTTACAAATGCCAGAATTATATATCAAATTATTTTTGACCAGGCTGGCAGCCTTTGCCCATCTCTCCCCAATTGTCACATCTCTCCACCCCACGGGGAACTCAAGCAAGTTTTTCAAGTGCCCCTTGAGAAACGTTGCTTGAGAGTGTCAGGTCTATCTGGGTGTACCTCACCCCATTCTCTGTCTTGAGAGCCCATCTGCAGTGGCATTGCTACTCCCACTGTGGTGCTGCACTGACATATCATATGCTTGCAACCCCAGGCTCCATCTTAGCAACTTGGCATTTTGCTGACTGGCTCTGTTTAACCATATTAGAGGGTTGTGATCTGTCATCACAGTGAATTTTCTTCCCTACAGATAAGGCTGAAGTTTTTGTAGCGCCCACACTATGGCTAGACATTCCTTTTCTACCACTGCATAGCATTCCTCCCTTGGTTGGAGCCTATGACTGAGATAAACCACTGGGTGCTCTTCTTCCTCTGAAGAAATATGGCTAAGTACAGCCCCCACCCCATAGTTTGAAGCATCTACCTGCACAACAAATTCTTTGCTATAGTCTGGACTGGCTAACACAGGGGTCCTCCCAAAGCTTCCTTAAGCTTCTGAAATGCTTGCTCACATGTTGGGGTCCACACTACCTTATCTGGCCTGTTCTTTCTTGTCAGGTCTGTGAGGGGAGCAGCTATGGTACTATAACCAAGAACGAACTTTCTGTAGTACCCTGCTGTCCCTAAGAATGCCCTCACCTGCTTTTTGGGAACAGGTGCAGGCCATGCCTGAATGGCTTCCATTTTGTCAGGTTCTGGCCTTATCTTACCCCTCCCCATTCTATGTCCTAGGTAGGAGACCTCTGTCATACTCACCTGACATTTGCTTGGCTTAATGGCCAACCCTGCCCTCTGTAGTCTGCCCAGCACCTCCCTGACATGCTGAAGGTGATCTTGCCAGGAATGGCTGTAGATAGCAATATCATCCATGTAAACAAGGGCAAACCCTCCTGCTCCTGCTAAGATATGATCTACCAGCCTCTGGAAAGTCACTGGGGCATTCTTCATCCCAAAGGGCATCTTTATGAACTCATACAAGCCAAAAGGAGTCACAAAGGCTGACTTCTCTCTAGCACTGGGAGTCAAAGGCACCTACCAGTAACCCTTGGTAAGATCAATGGTTGTAAGATACTTAGCCTCACCCAGCTGCTCTAGGGCCTCATCTGTCCTAGGCATGGGGTAAGCATCTGCCTCTGTGTGACTATTTAATTTCCTATAATCCACACAGAATCTGGTGCTGCTATCCTTCTTTGGCACCAGCACCACTGGCAAGGCCCAGGGACTGTTGGACTCTTGAATCACCCCTAGTTCCAGCATCTTCTCTACCTCTTCCCTCAGAGCCTGTTTGACTCTCTCAGGCACCCTATAAGGGGCCTGCCTGATAGACCTTTGGGGTCCTATATCCACCTGGTGCTGCACCAGGTGGGTGCTCCCTAGTTTCCTGGTGAACATGCCCCCAAACTCCTGCAACACTTCTCAGATTTCTCAAACCTGGGTAGGAGATAGCTGCTGGGACATTGCTACCCCTTCCACTGAGGTGTCAGCCCAAGCCTCATTGAGGAGATCAGTGACAAGATCTCTCTCAGACTCCTCCTGCAATCCACTGCAAATGCTCAACACAAGGGACTCCCTATCATGGTAAGGTTTCATCATGTTAACATGGTGCAATTTGTGCCCCTGCCTTCTGTCTAGCAGTTCTAATATGTAGTTAATATCACTTACCTTTCTTACCACCTTGTAAGGTCCCTCCCAAGCTGCTTGCAACTTGTGTCTGACAGGAATGGGAACCATCACCTGCTGCTCTACAGCATACTCTCTAGCTCGAGCATTCCTGTCATACGACACCTTTTTCTGCTGCTGGGCTTCTGCCAGGTTCTCCTGGGCCAGGCCCATGAGTTCCCTGAGCCTTGTCCTGAGGTTCAGGACATATGCCACAACAGACTCCTTGTGAGACTCACACTCACATTCCCACTCATCTCAAATTAAATCTAGAGGTCCTCTCACCCAATGCCCATACAGCAACTCAAAGGCTGAAAAACCTGTGAATTCCTGGGGAACCTCTCTGTAAGCAAACAACAGATGGGGCAAATATTTGTCCCACTCCCTCTTAAACTGATCTGCAAATGCCCGTAACATGGACTTGATTGTAGAGTTTAACCTCTCAACAAGACCATTCGTCTGGGGATGGCAGGGGGTGGTCTTCATGTGCTCCACCCCAAAGGACTTCCACAGACAAGCCAGCAGGTCTGATATAAAACTGGCACCTCTGTCAGACAGTATTTCCTTTGGGAAACCTACCCTGCTGAAAATCTCTAGCAAAGCATTTGCCACCTTCTCGGCCTCAATGAAGGACAAAGCCACTGCTTCAGGGTATCATGTAGCATAATCTACAATCACTAGGATATACTTTTTCCCTGTGGAACTTGGGGTACTCACATGACCCACAATATCCATAGCTACCCTCTGAAATGGCTCCTCAATCACAGGCAAAGACATCAAAGGAGCTCTCACCTTATCTCCTGCCTTGCCTACCTTTTGGCACTGCTCACAGGTCCTACATTACCCTGCTACGTCTCTGGTAATTTCAGGCCAATAGAAGTTTTGCATAATACACCTCTTTGTATGTTTTATGCCCATATGACCTGCAAAGGGAATATCATGGGCTATGGCTAGAAGCGCCAGATGGTAAGCTCTAGGCACTACCAACTGCTGTACTCTAACACCTTCTAGCCCTCCCTCAGGGGTCTACTCTCTGTACAGTAACCCTTTGTTCCAGTATACAGATTCCCCTTTCCCTTGAAAAGCAGGTGCGTCCTTAGCTACCTGCCTCAGGTCTTGCAATGGAGGTTCTGAGAACTGAGCCTGTCTCAAGTCTCTCCTTGTAACCCTTCCCAGCTCCCCTTCCACTGGAAGTCTGGCATCCTCTGACAGTGGAGCCTCACTGTCAGTCTGGGCACTACTACTCACCTCTACCTTTGCAGTCACTCTGTCCAGGGGACCATCAGTACCCACAAGCAGCTGTGGCTCACCTTCAGTCTCACTGCTACAGAGTAGCTCCCTCCCTAAAGTAACCACCTCAGCAGTCCTGGCTGCAAGTCTGCAGTCTGTCTGGGTCTCCCCCAGGCTACCAGACTTACATGCTTGTCTCCAAGCCTGACTGCATGTAACTACACAAGGGCAGGGTACTGCACTATCAAAATCATTCCCTATCAGGATATCTGCAGGTATATCCTCAAACACACCTACTTGCTGGCTTCCTTTTCCACCCTCCCAGTCAAGGTGAACCCTAGCCAAAGGTATTTGGAATGGGATCCATCCTAAAGCCCTGACTGGAGTAGATTGCCCAGGCAAGTAGAGCTCCTCTGTAACCAATGCAGACTTTACAATGGTTATATCAGAGCCTGTGTCTCTCTCTTAGCAATGGCCTCTTTGCCATTCACTATAATAGGCTATAACCTCTGGCGGTAGTTTGGTACCCCTGTTGTCCCAAGACAACCTACTATTGGCATTTTGTCTTTCCCACTTACTGGCTCTTTCACCTTTTGTTCCCCACCTTGCCTCCATGGACATCTGTATGCCACATGGCCCCACTGGTTGCATTCAGTACATTTAACCCTAGCTCCTGGACATATACCTGGACTAGTGGCTTCCCCTGCTACTGGTGGATTCTGTTGGGGCAGTCTGTGCTGCCCACCATGGGTTCCTTTAGTCCCATGAGCAGTACTGGGAGTCCCTTTCCTGTGCAGGGCTGCCCTGCTTGCTAGGTATAGGTCTCCCTTCTTCCCTAACTCCTCTGAAGTAGCACACTGTTTATCAGCTAACCAGATCCTCATGTCCTCAGGCAAAGTGCTACGGGCTTGTTCCCTTACCAAAAGGTTTGCCAGCCCTTCAAAAGTGGTGACCTGACATCCACTCACACAGCTATGAAAATAAGTGCTCAGTTCAACAACATATTCACATACATTTTCATCTGCCTTGCGTCTATGCTCACGAAACTTTTTCCTATACATTTTAGGTTTTAGCTTAAAACATTCTAATAAATGTCTTTTTACAGCAGTATAATCAAAACAGTCAGTGGCATGCATTTTTGCTAAAGAAGTTACAGCTTTACCATGGAGAAAGGAGGTCAGGAACTGTACCCAGAGCCTTTGGTCAACTTCATACTGTTTACATACCTGCTCAAACATATGAATGAAGCTATCAAAATTATCCCCCTCTTTAAACTGTGGAAGAAATTGACTGACCTTTTGTGCTTCTGGGATCTGGTTACTCCCTTCCCCATTACCTCCATGACTCTGGCGAAGAGTCAGCATTTCCTTCTCATGCTTTCTCTGCCGTTCCTGATCTTCATCTTCTAGGCTCTTCATTCTCTCAGCTGCTTCTAGTTCCATACGCCTGGCCTCCAACTCAAGTCTCTTCAGCTCCAACTGGATTTTTAAGTCGACTGCAGAAAGGTTGAGCTGTCCATTCTCCGAGGATATTGAATCTCCACTGTCAGTCTGATTGTCCTCCAGGCTGCTGTTTTCTGATGCAGCTGTAACCAAGGCTGCAATCAGGTCTGCCTTAGTCAGGTTTCCATGCACTAGCCCCCTAGCCTGGCACATCTCCGCCAGCTGGCTCCTTGTCAGCTTTCCATAGTCCTCTACTGACGTGCTGCCTGCTCAGCCTAACACTAAGCTAACAAAAGAAATAAAACAATTGTGATCTGAACTCTGAGTATACACTGCATGGCTGTTTTAAAGTACAACACACTTTTTAGAGATCAATGTACATAAGCTACAGGAGTTCGCTCTACCCACACCACTACAAGCCAATTAATGTGTGAAGTAGATCCCACCACTGCAAACCACATATGACAGCCATGTCCTGGCCTAGCAATCAAGGAGCCTCAATCCTCACCACTAACACCAGGGAGATTGTCTCCAAGAAGAGGAAAGGATAACTAATACACACAGTAAAGTACAATTTCCCTTAAATGCACACAGAGATCACAGTCAGTCTGGGGCTGGTTGCCCCTTTGCTCGCCAGGTCCCCAATAAGACTCCCCACTGGCACAGCTATAGGGTCCAGGTCTCAGCCTAACTGGGCAAGCTAAAACCTCCAGTACCCTCTCTGTCCAACCAGTGCTTCATGTCTCTGCCCAGGTAGCTGATACGTACACACACACACACACACACACACACACACACACACACACACACACACACACACACACACACATACACACACACACACACTTTGAGAAGAGGTTATACAACCACACAGACTTTGCTGGGAAAAAGCTGGCAAAGGTTCTCCAGCTGTGACCCTATTACCCAGACCATATGGTAGTAATTCCTGACACCACCCAGTTAATTATCAGCTACTAAAAGGCCCTTAAAAGGGTGTCCAGTTATTACTGTGCAATATTATAATCCAATGGTAGTATGACTAATTAGTCTCAAGGCTTATTGGAAGGGCTTATTACAGTAAACGCTATACATATATAATGTACTCTAAAGCATACTTTATCTCTACATAAACCAGCCACAGGTAGAAGGTTTTAAAAATATTTAATAATAAATAATTAAAACACAAGACAAAACTACTACACTACAAGGATATCTAAGAGTTCAGAGATCACACAAAAACTTAAAAAAATACAGTAGGACAGGTCTGATGTCAAAGAAAAATACCTAATTAATCTTTACTAGCTTTAACTATTCCTACAAGAAATCACAGTGCTAAGACTTACATGTGAGCATAGGGCAAAGTGCTGAGTTAGATGTCCAAAGTCAAAAATGTTCCAAGTCTCTCACTGAACAATAGTTTTTAAACACTAACCAACAGCTCTGCTGAGGCCCTCCCAAATTACATCATTTTTACACTTAGCTTTTCCCAGTATTCATATTGCATCATCCTGACACCTGGTCTGAGTTCTCAGGCCACAAACTGCATTATTTAGCAATCTAACACTTGCTCAGAAACTTACAACAATAAAAGACATTTCACATGTATACTCTAACAGATACCAGAGCAATAAAGCACATTCCATATGTAAATTCTGGCCCTTAACTTTAGCCTTAAAACAATGGGCATGTAACCTTCATCTAGACTCACTGGAGCTGAATTCTAACATGAAAGCGTCACGACATGCTTCACTGGGCCAGTAGAGTGCAATGTTGTTTTGCAGTTCCACATATCACAGTATTCTTTTACACTCAAGAAAGCATGCCTGTATTTTACATTTATTTACAAATGCCAGAATAATATATCAAATTCTATTTGACTAGGCTGGCAGCCTTCACCCATCTCTACCCAATCGTCACACAGTGCACACTACGCTCGTCTGTTGAACATTAGAAAGCACGCTGTTTTTACCTTACTTGAGGAAGAAAGAAGGCTACAGGAAGGTCTAACCTTTCCAACCTAATGCTTAGCAGCATAAACAGATTACAAGCAGGAATTATGGAGACATTCACCAGTGCTTTTTTGGACCCAGTTTGTTAGATTTACAGGTGGCAAGGTATTTAAGTGGATATTGACCTTATTAAAACAAGTTCTGTGGAGGGGAAGTCTTCTATACTTGTTGTTATTCCCGGAATGACCCTATATGCTTTTACAAGCCTTTCAGGGGGAGGTGAGGTAGGAACACCTTATTAAAACAAGTTCTGTGGTGGGAAAAGTCTTCCATACTTCTTGTTATTCCCAGAATGACCCGATATGCTTTTACAAGCCTTTCAGAGGGAGGTGAGATAGGAACACCTCAACCAACTGGGACCTGATGCACTGGTTAATTTGAAAAAAAAAATGTTGTACTTGAACACAGGAAGATCAGTATTATGCCTGCATTTCCCTGTATGTATATATGTGCACTCCAACATATACTGCAGTCATTTTTGCATACTTCAAGTAAATCTCAGTTTGGTGGGTTTCCTTCATGCTGCAGGCCTTATAGTGCCCTTTGGGAAATCATCCACCCAGGCTATTTATTTCATTTATAAAACACCCTTATGAGTTGACATGGTACTTAGGGATCTCAGAACATATGCAAACAGTTATCTGGCCTTCAACCAACATATATTGAATATATTATTCTGTCACTCAACTCATAAACAAGGCATCCAGGTCCAAGGAAGTTATAATACTAATTTAATCAGCCCTTGTCAGACCCATCATTGAGTACAGTGCACCCTTTGGCATGTACTTAACTAGGCATTTGCAACAGTTGGAATGCCTTCAAAGTTTGCTCACCAGGACAATCAAGGGTATGAGTACCTTGCCCTACACAGATCGCCTTAAGGACCTATCTCTTTACTTGGTCTCCTACAGGTGTCTGAGACGTGATTTCTCCCTGGCATATAAGGCATCCTGAGATCTATCTCGGATGGATCTCTTGTACATCTGCAAAACAAACAGCACCAGAAACACTAGATCCAAGGGCCTGAACTTTGCCTGTGACATAAATACAACATGCTGGAGAAACTGATATGTGTTTCAAAGGATCCCTGCACAACTGAATAAGCTTCTCATCCACATGAAGCAGACTTCATCCCTGACCCTATTCAAATAAAACCTTGATCACTGAATGGGAAATCCCAAATTCACCCCTGGTCTGACCCTCATGTCTCTGATGGACAAAAGTTGACAGTAAGTAAATTAATCTCCAACTAACATACCCCCCGCATAACCCTTACCTACTCCTTACTAATGTACCCCACCATATAGGTGTCCAAGGTATTCAGGGACAAAACAGGGTTGGGTTCCATGGCTCGGCTTATAAAGACCCTGGTGGTCATTCACCTAGTACAATCCTGTAAACCTATGAACCTATGAAGCACATTATATAAATTCACAAAACATTTGCTACTTTATATTATATTACTTTGTCTCATTTCACTGCAAGTAATATCTGCCAGCCCACTCCTAACAAGACAATATGATACTGAAGTTTTAGGTGTTTCAGACAATGATACAAGTGATCTCATATAAATCAAGGCCTACTGTCATTTAATAATTGCAGTTAATTATGCAAGTCTATGAGAAAATCAGTTGTTAGAGAAGCTGTAACTATTAGAAAATAAACACCTGCATCCATTGTGTGTGTGTGCGCGTGCGCGCGCACGCGCGTGCGTGTGTGTGTGCGTGTGTGTGTGTGTGTGTGTGTGTGTGTGTGTGTGTGTGTGTGTGTGTGTGTGTGTCAGCATCTGCATCAGTAATCACAAGGCAAATAGTTCACTGGAGGAGGCGTCCACATGCATACTGTGCTCTGTGGCAGGACGGCATTCTTAAGGATGAAATGATAACCTTAAACACACTGTACCACATTTTGACTATAGTCAAATAACTACACTGGCCATTTCTCTTGTATTTTTACACAGGCTTAATGGCAGCAAAATAGCATGAAAGAACTTTCATAGTCATCATTTCATTATAGCGACTGTATTTTATTTTATTTATTATTTTTTTTTGTTTGTCCTTTGTAACTGGGTTAGTTCCATTGGGGTAGTGGCATCTTTTCGGGGGAGACCTAAGATAGTGTTTCCACTAGAAGGAGAAATTTGGCCAGGGCATTGTGGAGGTTTCCTTATTCTTTTTAGTAAGTGCCATAGGATCTTTTACATCTACCTGAGTTACGACCAACTCAAGCACAAGAGACTTCAGTTTGATGTCTCATCTTTACATTGCTTTTTCGTGAGTAATGTTACCCTCATAGTCCTTATCAAACACCCTGATTTTTCTTTAGTTTACATACGTGAAGAAACATGAAGCAGCTTTCTGGGCAGTCTGATACAGACTATCAATATACTTTTTCCCAACCAAACTATGATGAACATTACTTGTTATCACAATAGTCACTGGAAGTGCTTCCAACTAAGATATACAATACATACAGAACAGATGATGTTTCATGTATCAAGAATAGGTGGTCCCTATGTATCACACTGGATGGCATCAAAACCTCATCACCTACAACGGTCACTCTATAGTGTATCTACCTGTCAGAGATCTTTCTCCAAAGTTCATCAAGCAAGCTGGAACTTATTGCCTAAAGGTGTTAGACAACTAGACAAACTGAAACACTTCAAAAAATCCTTTCATACTCATCTAGCTAATGAAAATAAATGAAACTGCTTCAGAGCTACAGGTTAACTCTGTCATTTTACATCTATCTTCATTGGCTGCAATTAAGTTTAAATTTTAAAATTTTTCTCATAAAATATCCCCATGACACCATTTTTTTTTCTTTTCTTTTCTTTTTTTGTTTTTGTCTTTCTCAGTATGTTATATACCATTGCAACTCTACTTATCTACTCAGATTGCTGGAACTAGCTCTTTTATACATCTGACAATCTGGCTTACATGTAATTAATTTCTGTTCATTAAACTATGTGTATCATGTATTTGATTTTCAGATGTGTATGTATTTTTCCGTTGCTTTTTATATGTATTATATTTACTGTTTTGAAATATTTCTTTTTATATGTTATATTTGACCACTGAGCCCTAGTTATGGCTAAAAACAGTCCTTGGTTGATCCCACCTACCAGGTTAAGAAACTAAAAATAAGTAAATGCATTTTATATTCCTGATTTGCAAAGAAAAGAACATAACACCATATTCATTTTGAAGTCATAGCCAAGGATCGAGGAGATTTTACTGAATTTGAAAATTTTAGACCATTATTTAATTCCCTATGACCTGTATTTGTTCTTTTATTTACTACTTTTAAAACTGCTGGTTTGGTTTATTTTATGAAGTAAACTCAAAATCTGTTTTAGTTTTGCTTAAAGATAGGAGCACTTAAAACTGTAAGAGGATCATGATAATACTTGTAAATTATCATTAATGTATGCAGAATTCCCACAACTTTAGTGCATAAATATGGAATTACATTTTTTTGTAATAACTGTATATCAGCATTCCCAGTCATAGGCAAAATTATTTTGTATGAATAAAAAATGCATAGCAAAGCTTGACAGCTTTTCTGTATGATAAATCATCGATAATATAAATAAACAGGAAATGTATTTATGCTCAATGAAAAGCAAAAACTTGCTTCCACTATAAGTGGACAAAAGTGAATGCACTGAGGATATGAATCCCTGAATGCATTCACCAAAATCATTTTTCTGAAGAACATTTTTTAAAATGTTTTTGCAGGGGGCATGACCTCTTCACCACCACCCCACTGATGTGGGGGGCAAGCTCCCCATGCTCTTGAACTTCACCAACTCAAAGAAGGATTCCCTCCCAAAAGGGCATCACTGCCTGCACAACTCACAGACAGTTATTTCCTACAGAGAAACTCTGATCATCGGCAAGATGAAGCTCAAAAATTCAGACTTTGTCCACCAGTAAGATAACCTTAAAACTTACTTCAGGCAAAAATATCAGTCTTGCTGTGAATAGCTATTCTTAGCTGAATGCAAAGATTATAAAATGAAAAATGAAAGTATCTCTGGTCTATTTTAATGATGTTGAGACTTCATAACTCCATACATCTTAACCTTATTGGTATCTTAGGATGAAAGAAAATCAGCATGTCTGAAATGATCATTTATTTTACTTCCTCGAAAATGTCGTCATTGTCTTTCAGTATTGCAGTCGCTCTCTTATTACTTTTTGTATCACAGCATGCTACGTGAGCAACTTTTTAAGTCCTAGTTAGCTATACAACATTACAAGACTGTAATATAGTCCGCGGTGCTCATATCCTCTGCAAGTAGCTGTTATACTGCTCAGGTATTGAGAAGGAAATATTCTCTATAGCTAGCGACAGCATGTTAACATTACCTATCAATAATGGCCCTGCACATTACTACTCCTGCTCCACCCTATATGCCATCTTGAGTTTCCTTTTTTCAAGGAACGTCTAACAGACCTTTCACAGTACTGCCAGATAACATATCTTCTGTATTAGTTTCACTATACAGATTCCAGTGTATCATAGTGTCAGGGTACTGCAAAAAAAAAGAAAGGAAATCAATGTCTCAAACTCAGAGTGTCGTCTTCTTGCCATTTTCCTCTGTCCCTTGTATTTTTGTATTCCTATTTTATTTATTATTTTATTTGACATTTGTTGACTGGGCTAGTCTAACTGTATATATGTCCATTTTCAGTAGAGGCCTGGGAAGATAAGCTCCGAGGAAACAAACAAAATCACATATACAAAAATTAATGTATACAATGAACATTACAGGTGCAGTACAGAGAATAATCAAAGAGGTCATTCATTCATAACATAGTGCAAAATATACAGATACAATTAGTACAATACAAAATGTAGCTGCAATACATCATAAAGAAAAAGATGGCAGCTGAATTCTACAATATATTAGTATACAAGTAGTCATAAAGAAAAAGTAGGAGCTGAAATTATACAATATATTAGTAATAGTCTCCTTAATGAGATTCTGAAGATGTAAGTAATAGTATAGAAGGACAAGGTAAGTTCTTATTAAGAAAAGGAACTTGATTACTGAGAAGAGGAGGGTAGGTTGAACCTAGTAAGAAGAGCTAGTTGATCAGTCAGGTTTAGTACAGGGGCACAACCAGTGTGTTCTGAGGAAAAGTTTAAATTTGGTTTTGAAGAGTGATATAGAGGGAAGAGAGGAAAGTTCATTAAGAAGAAGGTTCCAGGATTTTCCAACAGTATTAGAGAATAGAGAGTCCTCAGCCCTGTTGTTTGATTTACAGATATTTACAAGAAGTTTATGTGATGATCGTAAGGTCTTTAGATTGTGGTAGGGGGTAATGAGGGTAGATAGTATAGGGGTATTGGTAGGTTGGTAAAGGGTTTTATGGGCAATGGTCAGTTGGTGGAATTTAAGCTGATTTTGTAATTCAAGCCATCCTAGCTGCTTTAGATTAAAACAGTGGTGGGTTCTGAAAGGGTTACCTGTAGAAAATCCGGCTATGTTATTGTAGGAGTTTTCCATTTTATTAAGGTTGTTTTTAGAGAGATTAGTATATATGGCTGAGGCATAGAGGAGAGTAGAAATTAGATGGGTGTGAACAATAGTTATTCTAGCTGCAGGAGAGAGGAAGGGTTTGATCCTGTAGAGAGAAGCCTAGTTTACTATTAACAGATTTTAGAGTATTGCTAATATGGGTGTCGATGTCAAGGTTGTTATCTATGGTGATACCTAGTAGTTTGGTAGTTGGATCTGGGGATATGAGAGTACCATTACTGGATGTTACTGTGAAGTCTATTGGGGGGGACTTACAAGTAGGAGTAAAAAGGAGGAGTTTCATTTTTGGGGGGGGTTCAGAAGGAGACAGCACTGTGTAAACCATTGTTCAACTGTGTTAAACACATTTTGGGTAAGGGAGTAAAGTTCAGATATAGATGTGGCTGAGCATATAAGTGTGGAATCATCTGCATATTGTATGCATGTAGCTTGGGGGATTGCTAGGTGAAGGTCATTGATAAATATAGAAAACAGGAGAGGTCCTAATATGGACCCTTGAGGAACACCAATGTTAACGGGCAGATGGGTAGATAGAATGTTATGCCAACGTACAGCCTGTTGTCTGTTATCTAAGTAGGACTGGAACCATTTTATAGGTAGTGCATCTAGTGACAGGGATTTGAGGATATTTATAAGCATCTGGTGATTTACCATATCGAATGCCTTAGACAGATCTATAAACAATGCAGAGGAAAGCATACTGAGGTTACGTTTTTTGTTAATACAGTCAGTAAAGGAAAGGAGGACAGTGGTAGTGTTATGGGAATGTCTAAAACCATGTTGAGAGATTGAAAGTAAGTTATTTTGGATTAGGTGGTCTAGCAATTGTCTGTGGATGCATTTTTCCATGATCTTTGCTAAGGGAGAAAGTAGGGCTATGGGGATGGTAATTGGAGAGTTCAGAGTTCCCACCCTTGTGAAGGGGGATAATATGGGATACTTTCCAGATTTTAGGGATGTGTCCTTCACTGATGGTTCTATTGATGAGAATGGAAATGGGATAGGCGATGGATGTGGCTGCCTTTTGTAGATATTCAGTGGGTAGTTGGTCTGCTGAAGGAGTGCACGGTTTCAGTTTTTGGTTAAGGGTAAGAATATATGTTGTTGGGACTGGTTGGAAGAGAAATGGAGGGGATGGGTTAGAGTTAGAGTTGGATATAGTTAAGTTCTGAGTAGATAACTGACTGGAAAGAGTTTGAATGGCCTCAGTGAAAAAGGTATTAAAGGCATTGGCAGTCTGCTTGGGATTCTCATGGTCTGTGCCTTGTGGGTTTGGTGTGATGGATTGACCTGGGTGTAATAATTGATTAATACTCCCCCAAAACTTTTGTGGTTTATTATGGTGAGTCTGCTGGAACTGTAAGCAGTAGTTTCTTTTGTCAGATTGTATAGCTTTTTTAGTTTCATTTCTCAGCTGTCTGAAGTTTTGTTGGTCTACTGGGTTTTTAGTTAAGTGAGATTTATTCCAGTATTTATTTCTGAGATGGATTTTTTGCCTGGTTTCTTTTGAAAGCCATGGGGCAGATTTAGTTCTCATTCTAATAGAGCGGGTTGGTGCATGGTGGTCTAGTATGGCTAGGTAGTTAGAATTAAAGTAATTAACAGCTTCCTCCAGTGTGAGGTATTTTAAGGGAGACCAGATACATGCTCTTAGTTCTCTCTGGAAGAGATCAGGGTTGAAGTTTTTCTTGGTTCTAATTGTCCTAGATATGGTTGGATTAGGTAGATTGGATTTAAGCCTGATGATGTAGGTTAGTGACTGGTCACTTACATCATCAGGGAGGGTTCCAGCTTCATATGTCTGGGGATGATTATTTATGAGAATCCAATCTAAGGTACTTTCTTTCATATTAGGCTTGTTTATCCTGGTAGGGGAGGTAATGGTTTGAGAAAAAACAAAAAGGTTAATATGGCTGGTAGGGTGGCTACTGCTACAACACTTCCAATCAATGCTAAAAATCACCTAGAATTATGGTTTCTTGGGGTAAATTTTGGGATAATCAACAAAGGATATTTTCTATGGTGGCAATGTTATTACCAAGAGGAAGATAGATACAGATAATATAGATGGATTTGAATGTGTTAAGTTGAAGCTTGGTAATAAGAATTTCAGCGTTGGAGTCTTGAGGTAGTTTATAGTCATAGGTAGTAATCTGTAACCCAGATTTAAATAGGATAGCTACACCACCACCCTTTTTGGTTGCATGGTCAAGTCGCAAAATATTATAACCGGGTGGGATGAATTCATTGTCTTTAGTTACAGGTTTTAACCAAGTTTCTGTCAAACAAAGAATGTCAAAGGAGTAGACTTCCAAGACAGCATGGAATTGTGCAACTTTGTTATTAATGCTACGTATGTTGAGGTGAGCTAATATGAGTGAGTTAGGTGGTTTGATAAGGGAATGGATAGTAGAGGGGTTGGGGTTGAGGAGTTGAGTGGTAGTAGCAGTTGTTGGGCCTGGGTTTGGGTGAATGTCTCCATCTTTTAAAGAGAAGAGTAGTGTTTGAAGTCTAGGATTTGGGAATTTACTATATAGAGGTAGAGATTTTCTGGGATTGAGAGAGTCATATTTAATGTGGGCTATCTTATGGAATTTTGCTAGTAGATAGCTGGGTGTAGATGTTATGTTAACATGGTTAATGAAAATAGGTAGAGAAGGATAGGTAGATAGCTTATTGGAGATAGAGAAGGTGTGGATGTAATGGGTGTTCACAGGAGGTTAGCAGGTAAGCTAAAGTTAGAGGTGGTAGAAGTGTAAGTATGAGTAACCTCTGTAAGAGGGCTGGGGTGGGTAGCTTATACATCTGGAAGGGTAAGTTGTTAGGTTGCTGTTATAGGCTTGGCGGTATACTAGGTGTGGAAAGGAATAGGTGGAGGGTGTGGTGGGAGAGATAGGGAGTGGTAAGTGAAAGTAGGGAATTGGAGTTAAGTGGCCAATGTGAAGGGTTTGTGATTGGTGGGAGAGGTAAGGGGTGTGGTTAGATGGTATAAGCGTAGGACCCCTGGGGTGGGTGGAATTTGGGGGTAGGGTAGGGGAGCGGAGTGAGCCTGCAGGGTGAACGGAGCGGGTAGAGACAAGTGAAGGAGAAGCTAGAGAAGAAACTATCAGCAATGCTAGTAACTGAAGGAAAGTTAGGCAAGTCAGGAGTGGGAAAGATCAAAGATAAAACAGAAGTCTATGAGAAAAAAACAGGTGGGTGTAGACAGTTGAAGTAAGGTAAGTGAGAAAATAAGAGCAGGTCTAGAACTTAGGAGATGTAGTGTAATTACAGAAGAAATACAGAGGGATAAGCAGGAGATATAGGATGGAATAAGGGTGCCACCTAGTGGGCAGATCTAGTATTGCAGGTAAGTATGTAAGGGAGCTAGCTGGTTTAGAACTAGGGAAGGAGTGGTAGCTAGTAAAGGGGGTTATTATAAAGTAGAAGAGGTTTGTTGGATACAGGGTAGATAGGAGGGTGTAAAGGATGCTGGTTGTTCAGGCTCATAGCATACTTTAGAACCTCTGAAGCAATAGTAGACGGTAGTCTGCTTTACAAGCAGAACTTAGACAATCACATACTTTCTTGCTTCCTTGAGAGAGGGTGCATGGAAAATAAGGCTGTTAGATGAGACTGCAGATATTTTTATAGGGTCCTTTGTCACCAGGTAGGTAGGTTTTTAGAGACTATATCAAGAACAGCGCAATGGGGAGCAGGGTACTTTAGGGAGAAAGAGAGAGAGACAAATGTGGAGGAGAGAAAAAAAGAATTTGAACATAGCAGGTAGTTATGGCAATTAAACAAATAAAAAAGCTTTACATGAAGACACAATTAATAAAGTAGCTTATATTCATGCCCTTATTTTTGAAAAAAAAGCTATTGGAATAACTTTTAAGCTAGTAGTACTGTGATATTATAAAGCAGTCTAAACTATCATTTAGAGGAACTCTGAATCAGGATTGCTGAAATTGGGAGCAAGCAAAAACAAAAACATAAGCTTCTAATATCCAAATATAAACTATACCAATAAAAATAAAAAACAAATAGAAAAAATAACTGGAAATCTGCCTTAGAGAGAAATTACTGTACTACTCTATGCAGGGACAGTGAGTTTACAGTGTGGAATACAATACTGAAAAAAAGAAAACTAATACTATCACTTACTAGACATGCTACACCTGGAGGGCTTTCAGTTGCAATTAGAGCAAATATGGCATCCAGGGTTTTTAAAACGTTTGGTGTGTTGTATCTGAGCAATCCCTTGTGGGGTGGGGGAAGGGAGGGAAACCTTCAATTGGAATTTAAAGTAGCAGGGGAGAATCCAAGGGACTCTGCTAAACCTAGCTAATTATCAAGGACAGCCAAGGAAATAAGGTAAACATACAGGCACCCTTGTTCAAGGACTGGAAGGTTTCTCCAAGAAAAACTATGTGTAGGAATACACCACAGGTGGAAGTTGTATGCTGCTTACTAGTCTGCAATGGCAGATTTTATTCTCTTTTATATTTGTATTCCCCTTTGCTCATTGTTTGCTGCACACAATGTAGCTAAAGATAAAAGCAGCTGGAGACTTTGCACCTCTGTTTGGTGTTTAGTGAAGAACAAGTATTGAGGAGGAGGGACTGAAGGCTATGACTATTGAGAGGGGCTAAATACCTTGACATATAACAAATTATCAACAGTGAAATGGAATGAAAGGGGTGGGGGTGGGCTAAGAGGAAGATGTTTTGCAGCTATTGCCCCTGGGGTATGCACTCTAGCTGACTGTAACAAATTTTAACAAGCATAACAGTAGTTACAAAAGCTGGCACCTACACTACACAAGTGGCAACAACAAGGTTCCTGGAGTTAAACCAGGGGCTGCAGTCTATTTTTGGATGATTGCTGGTTAGAGTTTTCTTTGCTTTTAGCTGGAGTGAGAGGATTCCTTGCTCACACAAGTGGGCGGGGGGGACCCAAAGTGATCAGGTCCTCAGTGGCGCTAAAAGTTGCAAAGAAGAGAAAAGGAAAGAATGTAAGACTAAAAGTAATATTAATATATTAAAATATTTTAAATATTAACTATTAAAATATATTAAAATAAATTTTAAATAAAATTTTAAATATTAAATATTAAAATATATTACAATATTAACATTTTAAATATTAAAACTAAAACCTATATTAAAATATTTGGGTTTAATGTACTCTTTCCTCCTCTCACAGTGAAGCAACTGAATCACCTCTTTCCAACCTCATTCACTTTACAATCTCTAGATTGTTGTGCAGTTGCATTATCTACCTTACATGTATTGTCTCATGTTCAGCAGATGGGCTTCTTGTGCTTTGCTCTTACTACAGTAAAGTAGTTCAGTCCTGTTCTTTGAATGTCAGCTGGGTAGAGTTTGCTCATTTGCCTTTTGTGTATGTGGATTTTATCTGGATAGTTCTGATGCTATCCAAAGACATACTGCTTAGGTTGAACAGCTTCTCTAAGCACTATTTATGTTTGTATCATGCAACGTCGCTGCAATTGTCTTACTGTAAAATTAACTTTAGCTCGGAGTGGATAACTAAATAAAAAAAAACACAGATTATCTTTCTCTCCAATCTCACTTTCACTATCCACAGTGCTCACTTTGTACTTTTTCATCTTACTTTTATTTCTTCTTCTTTTTCTAGATCTCCTTCATTCTCATGCTGCTGCTCTGATCACTTTTAACTGCAGACTGACTTAACAGCCAAACGCACATGTCTGTATAAGGGAGACTAAGGAAAGAGAAAACAATAAGGTGGGGAAGGATGGATAAAGAATAAGTAAAAAGGTTAGGATGTGGACTTATCTATGATGTGCAGCTTGCATAGCTTTGCTGGTGGTATTATACCCCTGTAAAACTATTCCACAGTGGAGAGTAGGGGGTTTCTGGAGGTCCATGAAAGAAGCAGCAGGAGGTGGGAGGGGTGCATATATTGTTAGACCAGAAGGAGGAGAAAGGGCTGTGGGTTAAAGTGAGAAAATTGATTGAGTATATGGAAAAGATAAACTTCTTTTTGCAAGCAATGGCCTTATGTGAAGAAAGTCAGAGCTAGTTACATAAAGAAGAGCAGGTGGTAAAGGATGCGATGCGTATCATTGGAGTGTAGCATTAGTGAATATGAATGTGGAGATTCAATGCACACATTGACTTAATAAAATACTGGGTGTAATTGGAAAGGGTAGAGAAGTCAGCAATCAGGAGATGTGGAAGTCATAATTCATGACAAAGTATTAATATGGAACAAGAAAAGATGCAACAATGTCTTTTTATGTGTGGAGATGGGGGGAGGTGCAAGCAGGAGTAAGGAGGGAGAATCTATTGGGTAAGAAGAAAAAGAAAGAAGAGAGGAACCCTGGTTGTGCAGGTGACACCAAAACACTAAAGTATTGTGTATAAACTCAATATGGTAGATGTTTTCAGAGAAGTTTAACTACTCAGTCAACTTTATAATGATGTGTTTTATATGGCAAACCTTTGCAACGTCAGCACTCATTAGAACAAATCCCAAAATATGTGAGACTGAATGGCCAAAAGAACAGACTTACGTATACTTAGTCTGATATACTATTTCTTGAATATTCCCTTTTCTCCAAGGTATGGAGATCTTGGAGTTGTTATATATAAGCTTGAGGGGTGTGGGGGTGCCAGGGTCTTGCATCCCTGCAAAAAGAATTTTAAGAGAAGAGCGATTTTTGCTATTCTTCCATGTTTTTGGACTATTTTTGGCTTGTTGGCACTCAGTATTTTGAGTACCAACATTTCAATAGGAAACGCATTTTATATTTTAGGAAATACAAATTTCTTTATATACAATAACTTCTGGGGGTACAATATTTAAGTAGTGTGCTTCTGCTTTTATGAGAAAATTATGTGTATATATATATCTGTGTATCTGCAGATGTATGATTATTTATTTATCTACATATCTATCTATCTATCTATCCTGTGCCAGTTGCCTGAAGCTGCCTGGAATCCAGGGACCATCAGCCTTTGATGACAGGCATTTAGGAGTCATTGTATCCCCACACCCTGGGCTGAACTGAAACCCACTGGAGCATCCTGTTTATAAGCAGTTGATTTTATTATGTGCTTAAGGAATGTATGAACAAATGACCGTTCTTCTTTAAAGCCCCAAGTAAAAATAAAGGATTCAAGCAAGCTCTGTTAAGCAGCCTACCTGTTCAGTCCATTTTAATGAGTAATTATTCTTGGTAGATCTGTTTTGCATGAATAACTTGTATTACAACAGTATTTAACTGTGTTTGACTTTATGATGTCTTTAATGGTGTAAAGAAGTTTTTTGTGATAACTAAATATGAAACTAACAATTTTAACATAAATGTTTAAGCACTATTAAAATGCAAAAAAAAAAAAATTAAAAAAGTATCTTAGAACTTAAATAGAAAATCACCCATAAGAAAGTCAATTTGTAAAAAAAAAAATCCATTTGTAAAAATGTATGGAAACTACAAAAAAAGCTTTTTTTTCTGTAGAAATCTTAAGCAGTTACTGAAGTCCATTAAAATAAATAGAAAATAATTTAAGTATAAAAGACAGGTGAAGTGAACTTGATACATGAATTAAGTAGGGATCAGGTTTATGTAATACATCAAATATCTTGCAATGTAGGTTTATGGAAGCCAGCGTGGGACTTGTGGCTTTGCCACTCTTCTGAAACTGTACCCCAAACCAACAGTATGAGATATTTTCACACCAGACCCCATTCCACAATTGATATATAAGGATGCAATAAACCAAAGGGAAAACTGGCACTTCAAGAGCAATGAAAGTTCTGTGTGAGACTTTTTAAAATCAGGAAAAATAAAACCACAAAGTATAGACAAGCTCAGCTGAGACTTTAAAGTAATCATGCACATATAATTTGTTTAAAATTGATACTTCTTTATTTATTGGAAAACAAAAGATGTTCAAAAGATAAGTGTATCTGCTCTTAACCGAGTGTCATCCTATCTGATGGATAGGAGGCGTCGAAGGCTGTGAAACTATTGTACTTCAATACAAAGATCTGTTTTATATATACATATATAAGGCTACCCTTCATACCTCTCAACTGTCCACTTTTTCGTAGAATGCCCAGATTTTTGCCTCATACATTTGGTCTGTTTCTCTTAAAATTGTGACTTTCCTGACAAATCACTGGAAAATAACTGAGGACTGAAGTCAAAAAATAATGGCAGACATTTGAGATTCAGATTTCATATCCTTCGGAAAATTTGTGCTAATGAAAAACCTATTATTCTATCAACTTCCCAAACTTGTAAGAGCAATACTTAAAAAGTGTCCCTATTGTTGGTCTGTTGTCCCCCCATGATTCGTGACTTTGACCAGAATTCTTGCTGTAAGAGGTTGAGAGGTATGCCTTATGGAGGGACCTCATGACTGCTGTGTGCCACAAATCAGGGGCAAAACCTAAGGTAAACAGTTTGAGTCAACTTTATAATGATGTGTTTTATATGGCAAACCTTTGCAACGTCAGCACTCATTAGAACAAATCCCAAAATATGTGAGACTGAATGGCCAAAAGAACAGACTTACGTATACTTAGTCTGATATACTATTTCTTGAATATTCCCTTTTCTCCAAGGTATGGAGATCTTGGAGTTGTTATATATAAGCTTGAGGGGTGTGGGGGTGCCAGGGTCTTGCATCCCTGCAAAAAGAATTTTAAGAGAAGAGCGATTTTTGCTATTCTTCCATGTTTTTGGACTATTTTTGGCTTGTTGGCACTCAGTATTTTGAGTACCAACATTTCAATAGGAAACGCATTTTATATTTTAGGAAATACAAATTTCTTTATATACAATAACTTCTGGGGGTACAATATTTAAGTAGTGTGCTTCTGCTTTTATGAGAAAATTATGTGTATATATATATCTGTGTATCTGCAGATGTATGATTATTTATTTATCTACATATCTATCTATCTATCTATCCTGTGCCAGTTGCCTGAAGCTGCCTGGAATCCAGGGACCATCAGCCTTTGATGACAGGCATTTAGGAGTCATTGTATCCCCACACCCTGGGCTGAACTGAAACCCACTGGAGCATCCTGTTTATAAGCAGTTGATTTTATTATGTGCTTAAGGAATGTATGAACAAATGACCGTTCTTCTTTAAAGCCCCAAGTAAAAAATAAAGGATTCAAGCAAGCTCTGTTAAGCAGCCTACCTGTTCAGTCCATTTTAATGAGTAATTATTCTTGGTAGATCTGTTTTGCATGAATAACTTGTATTACAACAGTATTTAACTGTGTTTGACTTTATGATGTCTTTAATGGTGTAAAGAAGTTTTTTGTGATAACTAAATATGAAACTAACAATTTTAACATAAATGTTTAAGCACTATTAAAATGCAAAAAAAAAAAAATTAAAAAAGTATCTTAGAACTTAAATAGAAAATCACCCATAAGAAAGTCAATTTGTAAAAAAAAAAATCCATTTGTAAAAATGTATGGAAACTACAAAAAAAGCTTTTTTTTCTGTAGAAATCTTAAGCAGTTACTGAAGTCCATTAAAATAAATAGAAAATAATTTAAGTATAAAAGACAGGTGAAGTGAACTTGATACATGAATTAAGTAGGGATCAGGTTTATGTAATACATCAAATATCTTGCAATGTAGGTTTATGGAAGCCAGCGTGGGACTTGTGGCTTTGCCACTCTTCTGAAACTGTACCCCAAACCAACAGTATGAGATATTTTCACACCAGACCCCCATTCCACAATTGATATATAAGGATGCAATAAACCAAAGGGAAAACTGGCACTTCAAGAGCAATGAAAGTTCTGTGTGAGACTTTTTAAAATCAGGAAAAATAAAACCACAAAGTATAGACAAGCTCAGCTGAGACTTTAAAGTAATCATGCACATATAATTTGTTTAAAAATTGATACTTCTTTATTTATTGGAAAACAAAAGATATTAAAAAGATAAGTGTATCTGCTCTTAACCGAGTGTCATCCTATCTGATGGATAGGAGGCGTCGAAGGCTGTGAAACTATTGTACTTCAATACAAAGATCTGTTTTATATATACATATATAAGGCTACCCTTCATACCTCTCAACTGTCCACTTTTTCGTAGAATGCCCAGATTTTTGCCTCATACATTTGGTCTGTTTCTCTTAAAATTGTGACTTTCCTGACAAATCACTGGCAAATAACTGAGGACTGAAGTCAAAAAATAATGGCAGACATTTGAGATTCAGATTTCATATCCTTCGGAAAATTTGTGCTAATGAAAAACCTATTATTCTATCAACTTCCCAAACTTGTAAGAGCAATACTTAAAAAGTGTCCCTATTGTTGGTCTGTTGTCCCCCCATGATTCGTGACTTTGACCAGAATTCTTGCTGTAAGAGGTTGAGAGGTATGCCTTATGGAGGGACCTCATGACTGCTGTGTGCCACAAATCAGGGGCAAAACCTAAGGTAAACAGTTTGAGGTAAGTATCTGCATGGTCATGTTTAACACTATTAACTAAGCAACCAGGTATATTTTGAGATTCCACAGAGAAAGTATTTTTGGCCTTTGATTTGCATTTTCAGTAAATGATCTTTAGACAGAATTGGGGATTTAGACATTTCAGGGCTTTGTAAAGAAGCTTCAGGGTGAAGTTGGCAGTAAACTTATTCACAAATATATTTGTAACATAACTAAGAAATGATTTATATTTATTTTTGGCTTCAGAGGCCAACCTAAGTTCACGGGCTCCTTTAGCAGATCTAATAGTGTTGTTCAGTTATTTTGGAGTACTTTTGATATTATCATTGGGAATATGGGTTTTGGATTTGCTAAATCATTTAAAGAGTTACTTTCTTTTGGTCTCTTCTTTAATTATGGTGATAGATCACTAGGGTGTTTTTTTATTTAATTTCCCATGATGCCTAGCTCTGGGAGAGACTGCTAACTTTATGTATTTTTCTAAGCACATATAATTGTCTGCTACTGGATATCTCTGGAATAAAATAGTCTGATCCATTCTCTTGAAGGGCTGAGGGAGTGGTACTGCCTATAAAAAAATCCTTAAACTGTGCTCCTAGTTTCAAAATCAAAGGATCAGCTACATCTTGTATTTAAAAAGAATAATTTTTTCGAATGCTATTTTTATGCCGGGTCTATATCAGATTAGCGAAACAGCATTACAGCGGGTGCCATTTTGCCAACACATCTTCACCAGAACACCATAACAGTGAGCAGTGAAAGCTCAGGTCAGCTATTTTTTTCCCCCCAAGAGAAAAAAATGCTTGGCCTGAGCAGTGACATTGCCCTTTTGTATATTTAGTTGGGGGTGGGGGCACAGCCCCCACTTTGGGGGGTGTGGGGGAGTTGCAATGTTTTAAGTGGTTTGTTATATTGTGTTGGTTTACTGATTTATTTTTCGAAAAAATCAGTGACCTAGGATTTCACTGTTATGGGGTTTTGGTGTGGATGTGGCAGCATAATGGCATTCGCTGTAATGCCATTTCACTAATTTAATATCGACCCTTTTATGCCACAGCACTTGAAAAAAAATCTCATTTTTAACCAGAAATGCATAATATATTTTTTTAGGTCTGACGTTACAATAACACTACACATGCTTGTTTTAGAGTTTATATGTGTTATTCTGAAGTGATCTGATAGCTATACTATCATTTTGAAATTAATGTTTTGCAAGTGTAGTAATTTATCAATGTATGTAGAGCATTTCATAACATGAATAGTGTTGCTCCTGGCTAATTCTGAATATTAGGTTATTTAAAGAAAACAGCAAAGCACAGTACAACCACCATAGCAAGTAGCATAAAAATTCAAGGAGACTAAGTAAAACTGTGTTTAATTTGAATTTTTATGCTAGCTGCTTGCCGTGGTGGTTGTACTGTGCTTTCTTGTTTTCTTTATATATTTATTTGGCACAGTTAGACCTTTAGTCGTTGGTGTTGGTTTGGTCTATATATTAGGTTATTTAGGAAAAAGTTATCCCATGCAGTACAGGAGAACAGGTATTGATTTTACATTATGTAACAGTGATGCTCTCTACTATTCTACGGGCTAACAAATCAAAAAATTCTCAGCTTTGTAATTTAGATAATGTTCATGTTTGGTGAAATTAATGTTAGCAGTAAAATATATTATAATCTAGGAGAATATTAACTGCAATAACTAACTTGCTAAATTCCTATTTTAACATTTAAATAAAAAAAGTAGATGTTGTTATGTTAAACTGAGGTTGTATCTTCTTGGGTTGGTGGTAACTGAAGTTGATGTAAAAGATTCCTCAGCACTTAAAAGAGTAAGGGAAACTTCCTGGTGTCCTGGCCAAATTTCCTCTAGCTAATATGAATTCCACCTTGGGTCTCCACAGAAAGATACCACTGGCCTAGTGGAGTAACACAGTCAACAAATTATACATAAAATAAAATATAAATAAATAAATAAATTTAATTCAGTAAAACAGGTCTTGTTTTAGTTTCCTCAGCTCTTCAGCTTTAATGATGCACAATTTTAAGCAAGCAGAATCTGTACTGGTTTCGTTCTGTTTTGAATTTAGAAATTGAATCATGGTTACATTTCTGTTATTTAGTGCTTTCAGAACTAAACAGGATATTCCATATGCACTATTCATGTGTGCATTTTGCTGCCCATGATTTTAAACTTACATTTATCCTATTCAATGTAATCTCTGACTGGTCAGAGAAACATACTAAAGTGAGTCTTAGGAAATGACATCAGATCTTTTGTCTGACAACACCACTGTGTACTGGTGAAACTACTACTGTGTCCGTGTCTGTTTCATCATGAAAAATGGAATTGTGTGTTTTTAGGATTTTAACCTAGAATGTTATTCCATACTCGACTACTTTTCCAACCATTCCAGGTGATCATAACCTGTCCCAAATTAAAACATTCAGATATCAGTGTTACCTTTATTCAGAATGTTAGATCTTGCTGAACATGGCAAATCTGACAACCACAAGAAATTTATAATTGTATAGTTCTGTTTCCTAACATATAACTGCCTTTATAGTTTCATATGTTCATAGGTCACTGCCTGGCAATTGATTGGGTAGATCATTTCAAGCTTAGCCACAGTAAATCTGCTACTACTGTCGACACCTTTCCAAGTTGGGGGGGTGGACTAATGGTTAAGGTGTTTGCCTTGCAAACACAAGGTACAGGGTTTGACTCTCACAAGGGATAATTGGCTAGGCTTGCAAAGGCAGTTAGCCTAATATGAACCTATGTGGATTTGTGGGGAGACATCAGCGCTGTATTTGTGGTTAGCAATGTAAGCATCCAGGTCATATTTGAATAGGGTAAGGGAACTGCTTTCTTTAAGATGAAATAGGATCCGGAGGGGAAGAATTCTTTAAGTGAGGTATCTACTTTGTCATCAAGTTTAGTTTATGTTATGGTGAAGGTTAAGGTCTTTAGTGCAGGTGTTAATAGTATTGTTGCCTGTTTAGCAAATATGAAGCCAATAACTCAACGTAGGATCATGTAAGGCCATATAGGTCAGGCAGAATTCACCCATAAGGGGTCTGTGCAAGAATAAAAATAGATATAGAGCTCTAACACACTCCACATAAGTAATAGAACTCAGGTCCTTGTGCTTCTTTGTGAGGAAATGTTGAAGTCTTTTGATTTGAGGTCATATGTCCAGTAAGGTAGTTGCCAACAATAGCACTGCAATGAATTATGGGACTGTTTAGGGAGAAAAATAGTATCAGGATACATTGCCTGGTAGGGTGGCCATGGTGGTGCAGCGGTTAGCATTACTGCCTCACAGCAAGAGGTTCTCCAGTTCGATCCTCGGTTGGGGTGCCTTCTGTGCAGAGTCTGCATGTCCTCCCTGTGGTCGCGTGGGTTTTCTCCGGGTGCTCTAGTTTCCTCCCAAAGACATGCTATAGGTGGATTGGACACACTAAATTGGCCCTAGGTGTGAGTGAGTGTGTGTGCCTTCTGTGGAAGGTTGGGTGCCAGGCTGGCAACTTGACACTGTAAAACTCCACTGCCAATCATGAGTGGACAGTGATCCGCTGTGGCAACCCCTAACCAGGAAAAGCCAGAAGAAGGATACATTGCTGGTGGAAATGCCCTTAATAATCAGCTGGGCAAGACAGAAGAAATTCTTAAGTATCATAGCAACATGGTGGCCAAAGCAATGTTTGTTGTCAACAAACATTCCCAGGTCTTTGAGGACTGTGTTCGTTTTTCAGGGGTTATCATTAGTGTGTTAGGAGCAGAGATGTTCCATTTTGCCAAAGGATGTGATATGATTCTTTTTGGCACGTAGCTTCAGATCATGGTCATGGCACCATTTGCTTGTGAGTATTACATTTTGTTGAATCTGGTTGTCTCCAGGGGCAGTGGATGATAGCTTCAAGTGTACAATCACTTGCAAACTTAGTCATCCAAAGTCCTTTGTCATTGACTGGACATCAGAGAGGCAAATACCAAATAGGACAGCTCCAGCTGCATGCTCTGACTTAACCTTCATTCAGGGCTGCAATGATTTTTTTCAAAGAAGTTGCACAAATTAAGCCCCTCCTAAACCCAAATTGAATGGTTTGATGAACTTCAAACTGCCAATGTTCTCATTTATGAGATCCATGAAGATACATTCCCATGTATTACTGATAATATTTGAGAGGATTATGGGTCTATAGTTACCAGGGTCAATGTGGGATAGTGTCATGAAAGTACTCTGGTACACTATCTGGACTTAATGAGTTAGTATTTTTCACCTCTAAGAGAGCCTTTAGGACTTGTTCAGGGTAATGTTTCAGAGGAGGAGGTGGCTTAAAGAAAGTCAAGCACATGTAAGCTACACATAGCTAGGGGTGAAAAGTTTGAGATAAATGTGTGTATTCATACATCAGCTATGCCTTTCCACTGAAAGATGTAAACCCAGTCGTCCCAATGAAGTAGTGAAGATTCCTCCTGCAGTGCCCATGAACCAGGTTATTTTAGTTGTCTAAGCACCAGAAGGTCAACTGTGGGATGGTGACAATGGCTGGAAATTAGTACCAATTCTCAGCATGCCTTTTTTGGGGGAGAGGGAGGTGCAAACCTGTCATTCACAATATCCTGGACAGACTAATCAAGAAGGCAGAGGGGGATAACTATGTGACGATACACATGCCTGCTACAGCAGTGATATCTTGAGATCTCTACTGCAGGTGAGAAAGGTAGAGTAAAAAAATGTCTAAATATAAAAGACATATATATATATATATATATATATATATATATATATATATATATATATATATATATATATATATATATACATATTTGGAGAGAGACAGTGAGAGATGTGTGTGTGTGTGTGTGTGTGTGTGTGTGTGTGTGTGTGTGTGTGTGTGTGTGTGTGTGTTGTGTGTACATACATAAATATATACATGCATGCTATATATATATATATATGTATATATATATATATATATATATATATATATATATATATATATATATTCTGTAATTTTGTATTTTTATCACTATTATACAATATAATTTCTAGATCTTTCTGCATAAATGTAGCATATGCATGTAATTTCCAGGTCTTTCTGGCATAGTCTGTTTCTCTTTTTTATGTAGTATCATTTCCACGGCTTGCTACTGAATTTTTAGGTCAAAGGTTAATGATGTGTTAATGATGTATTAATTAGTTATCACTCCCATGTCGATTTCATATGAAAGGCTTGACTTTCTCATTCTTATTTTAACCTTACGGCTTTGCTGAGACACTTGCTCATTTGATCACTTTTATGAGTTTAAGTTTTCTACTCTTTATTTTGTTTGCAGGACTTTAGTTTGTGTATACACATTTATAAGCACTCTCTATCTAGATGAACAGAAAAGTTTGTTTATTTATTTTATTTTTTTATTTATATTTGTTAACCGGGTAGAGCCCGACTGGGTTGAAAAAAAAAAGTTTTCAGCGGAGACCCGGGGAGAAAAGCTCCATAACAAAAAGAACATTATTAAGGTACAAGCAGTAAACTTAGTTTAAGTAGTACATTGCTAACAATATGTAAATGAGCTTAACAAAATATTATAGCAAAATATAGTAACAGAATACAATATAAACATGCATGTTTCAGGCATACAGGAATACTATTTTTTTACAATATATATGGCGTACATAAGTCATGTAGCTTTACAAGGTGAGTCACTTCTAAAAGACCAAAATTGGTCATGTAGTTTTACAAGTTAGGTCATCTGAAGGAACAAAGATTAATAAAGATAAGACAGATAGTGGGACAGCCCTGTGTGGGATGAGCACTATTTGGGCTAACATGTGTGAGATGTGTGGGAAAAAATAGGAAGAATATTAGTTGGGAGCAATACAGGGGCATAGCCAATTATCATTTAAATAGTCTTTCAGGGTAGTTTTAAATGTGGACAGGTTGGGGTTTTTAGTTATCTGTTGAGGAAGGGTGCTCCAGTCTTTGGTAATTGTATGGGAATAGAGGGTGTCTCCATGATAATTGTGAGACTGGGTTACTTTTAGCAATAGTTTTCTGGATGACCTGAGGAGTCTATAGTTTGTGTTTGACTGGACTAGGTTTGATAGAGCTGGGCAATCGCTAGGACTGAATATGATTTTATGGGCAAGTGAAAGTTGTTTTAGTAATAATAAGTTGGGAAGTTCTAGCTAGTTGAGCTGTCGGAGAGTAGTGTAGTGGTGTGTTTTGTGGGGTTGGTTAGTGACAAATTTAGCTATTCTGTTATAGCAGGAGTCTAGTTTATTTAGGTCGGCTTTTGATAGTAGTGAAACTGTAGTTTTATTGTCCATTTTGGGTCTATTCCTGCTTCTTTCAAGCCCCTGCTATCAAGCACGCTTTAACGTGCTTTAGCGCAGAGTTGCCACTAGAGCAGCATCGGGCAGTGCCGGTTAAACAAGGTTAAACTCTTTCTGGCTCCAGAAAGTCTGTTCTTCAATTTTTCCCTTAGAACTGCTCTGTTAGGAACCTAAACAGTTTACACCTTCACTAAAAAGTGCAGCACTTGTTCCAAATAGCTTTTTCTTCTCAAAAAGCTCAGCACTTGTCTTATAAGCATATCCCTTGTCTTATAAGCATTCTCTTTGCAGGTCAAGCACTCCTATATTATACAAATCTCTCACTAGCAAAATCCCCCAGAAGTGCCCACTTCCCTGCTAAGCCCACTACTTTTCTGTCTCATACCAACTCATAATTCTTTCTAGCATGTCGAAGGGTCAGATGCTGGCGTCCTCTCCTGCCCAGTTGGTGAATCTGGGAATTCTGAGACAATGTTACAATTGCTTCATGTACACGTTCAACCCTCTCCTCCTCCCACGTAACACTAACACTTGTGAGAGATGCAGCTATTTAGCCAGACTGGAGGCTGAGCTCTCTCAACTCAGGACTGGCAAGACCAGGCAGGAGGAAAAGGCAACTACACACACCACAATACCAGTCTCACATAACTCGACCACACCACTGAATCAAACACATAAACACACTAAGACATACTCGGAGGCTCTGAGTAAAAATTTACCTAAACAGCAGAGGCCTCCAAAGCAGACACCCAAGCAACTGCAAACTCAATACACCACACAAACAACACATAAACAACAAAATCAGTGTGCAAAGCAGTCACTGCCCTTAAGGCCAAATACAACACCAAACATACTTGTCATAGGTGACTCCATAGTCAGACACACTGACGTCCCGCTCACCAGACTGAGTAAGGAGAAGGTCACAGTAAGCTGCCTGTCGGGCGCTAGAATCCGCCACATAATGCAAGCACTCAGGTCTCTCAACAGCAGGTACAAGTACGACTCGGTCATTGTCCACGCTGGTGTCAACGACCTGAGATGTACCTCCTTGGACTACATGAAAAGAGACATTGAGGAGCTCTCTGATTATGTAGCCCAGGCAGGTATGAACCTGACCTTGAGCAGTATCCTACCTTCACCTAGAATGATGCCACGATACAGTGATAAGATGATCAGCTTTAATAATTGGCTTAAATTCTGGTGTCATTCAAAGGGGATCCAATGTCTGTCTGCCTGGGATGACATGCTGGACAAGCCACGCTGCTTCGCAAGGGACGGCTTGCACCTGTCACCCCTAGGCTTCCGGATATTGGCAAAGGCTCTTGCCACCCCCATAGTGCCTTTATTTTAGGCAAGGCTCAAATTCTAAACCTACCACCCTAGAACACAAAAAAGGAAAAAACTAAGGGTAATGCTGCTCAATGCCAGAAGTCTCAATCTCAAGATGCACGCACTCGAGGCCCTTCTCAGTATGGAGAACATTGATGTATGTGCTGTGACAGAAACCTGGTTCAAGGCTCCTGAGAGCACCCCAGCACTATCAGGTTTCACCTCATATCATGCGTTCCGGCCCCAAAATCCGGACAACACCAAGAAAGGAGGGGGGGTGTCCATATTCATAAAGGACACCCACACCTCAAGGTTGGTGGCAACGCACGATGCATCGGAGACCATCCAGGTGAAATTAACCATAGGCAAGACTGCTCTGCAATTTGTAGCATGTTACAGGCCACCCTCTCAAACTCAGGAACCTCACATTGCCTTCCTGAAAACATTGGAGGGGATAGATGTATCTCCAAACACCATCATACTAGGTGATTTCAACTACCCTAATATAGACAGGGAACACTACTCAAGCCCAAACACTCTAGCCCAAAGGTTCCTGGAGTTCATAAACTCAAATGCCATGGAACAACTAGTCACCATCCCCACAAGAGGAGAAAACATACTTGATCTCATCATCACGAACATGGGATCACAATGTTCAACACCGGAAGTATACCCCTCACTGGTGAGATCAGATCATAAACTAATCTCGCTGGAGGTCCTCATCCCGCCCCCACCTGAAATAAAAAAGACCACAGTGAAAAACTTCTCAAAAGCCGACTTCACACTTCTAAAAACTAGTGTGGTCTCCTTTAAGGCTCCTGAGCCAGTGGTAAACATTACTCAAACCGCTGAATCACTTACAAATGCCTTCTACCAGCACCTACAGGACTGCATGGATCAGGTAATCCCAAACAAAACTAAGACTCTTTGTACCAAAGGCAAGCGTCCAGTCTGGTGGACCCCAGCCATAAACAAGCTCTACAACAAAAGGAGGAAGCTACTACAAAATAGAGCAAAATCCTTGAAAGGTAAGACACCTTTGATCATTATAAGTAAAAAACTAAGAGCTCTCATAAAATCATCCAAGGAAAGTTTTGAGAGAAAAATCGCCAAGGACTCAAAAGACAATCATAAGGCCTTCTTTAGCTATGTTAGAAACCTAGGAGAAAACTCCCAGATATGCTCAGAATTAGTTCAAAATGATGTGAAGATTACTGAACCTACACACATTGCCAACATACTGGCTGACAGGTTCAGTGCAAAATCCCCCCCCCTCCCCCCCAAAAGGAGAGATATCTATACCAGAGGATTGTAGCCCCCCAAACATCTCCAACGCCCAGGTGAGAACTGCCCTCTCCAAGGCAAAAAACACAGCATCCATGGGACCGGATGGTGTCCCCGGCTGTGTGCTCCACGAACTCAATGAGGAATTAAACCCGCAGTTAGGACAGCTGTTTAATCTTAGCCTCACCTCAGGATACGTTCCAAGAAGTGGCGACGGCGACTGTGGTCCCACTTCACAAGGGCGGTGCCTCCACCGACCCTGGTAATTACCGTCCCATTAGCTTGACAAGCCTTATCTGCAAAGCCATGGAGAGGATCATAATGGAACTCATAAATAAAGACATAGGGAACTTGCAGACTTTGGATCCAACCCAGTTTGGCTTTGTCAAAGGCAGATCATGCCTTTTAAACTTGGTTGACTTTTTCGAGACAGTCACCAAGGCCATTGATGAGGGAAAGGCAGTCCATACAGCCTACCTCGACCTGGCAAAGGCCTTTGACACAATACCCCACTCAGGTATCATCGAAAAACTCATCAGCTTGAATGTAAACCCATACATCACAAGATGGGTTGCAAACTGGCTAAGTGACAGAACCCACAGGGTCAGAGTTGCTGGAGCCATGTCAGACTCAAAGCCTGTCACAAGTGGTGTCCCACAGGGCTCAGTCCTGGGTCCACTCTTGTTCGGCATCTACTTTTCTGAAGTACAAGCAAACACAGGAGGGTTATGGCTGACAAAGTTTGCAGATGACTGCAAACTGGGCGCCATAGTCGAAAACACATCTGACACAGATATCCTTCAGAAGGGCCTCACAGAAATGGATAACTGGTGCCAGAGCCATGGCCTAAAGTTAAACGCCAAGAAATGCATAGTCATACCCTTCGGGAAAAACAAGGTTACCCCTAGCTACCATATAGGTGGCAATCCACTGAGCACAGAAGAAGTCATCAGGGATCTGGGGACCCAGGTTGACAGTAGCCTTTCATTTGACACTCATGTTGCTAAAGTAGTTAGGAAATCCTTCTACATTGCCCACCTGATCATGAAGGGATTCACATCTAGATCAAGGGAGGTCATCGTCCCCTGTACTCATCACTCATTAGACCTATGATTGAGTACAATGCCCCATTCGGAATGTATCTGACCCGACACCTGCAGCAGCTGGAAAGGCCCCAAAAGTTCCTCACCAAAAGGATAAAGGGTCTCAAAAATATGTCTTATGCTGCCCGACTGAAAGAACTCCAGCTCTATTCAGTCTCATACCGCTTGCTCAGAGGTAACCTGTGCCTGACATATAAGGCCATGTCAAACCCAGATTTGATGAATATGCTTCACCTCAAAAAATCTAGATCCCTCAGAACCACAAGGGCGGGATACTTAAACCTTGACACGGTTATTAATAGAACGTGCTGGAGGGACAAATTCATCACCCAGAGACTCCCTATGCTGTGGAACAAAATCCTGGTACATGTGAGGCAGAGCACCTCGCTGGCCTTGTTCAAGAGGAATCTTGACCAATGGATGGGAGATCGCAGATATACCCCAGGGATTACTTCAGTGTCACTGCTTGACAGAGGCACAGCAAAATAATAGGCATAGTTTTATTCAAACTAAAGGGGTGACGAAAGCCACATAACTATGGGCTAGGCTTATAAATGCCCTTGGCCAGATAGTCTAGTATGAACCTATGAACCTATAGGTTAGTAAAGACCTCAGACCACTATAGCAGGGTGGATAGCAAGTGGGATCTTGCAGTGGTCACTCTAGCTTGTTGTGTAAGGTAAGGTTTAACCCTGTATAGAGTGCCTAGCTTAGAGTGGATTGTTTTGATGGTCAGATAGATGTGTTTATCAAATTTTAGTGAGTTATCTATGGTTGCCCCTAGCAGCTTGGTCTGATTGGTGAGTTCAATTTTTGTTACCGTTGTTAGTATGGAGAAGGATTGGGTACTGGGTTTAGAAGATTTATTAGAGAAAATTATGAGCGTGGTCCTATTTGAATTTAGGATGAGTTGGTGGCTGGTGAGGTACTTTTCAATGTCTTGGAATGATGATTCCATTTTGTGATGGAGTTCTTGTGGGGAGTGGGCTGAGCAGATAAGGGAGGAGTCATCTGCATACTGGATGATCCTGGCATGTTGGGTGTCAGTATATAGGTTGTTGGTAAATATTATGAAGAGGAGGGGTCCAAGTATGGAGCTTTGTGGTACCCCCATGGTGACTGGTAATAGTGGGGAGAGGCTGTTTGCCCATTTAGTGGCCTGTTGACAGTCAAATATATAACTGTGAAACCATGTTAGGGGTGTGGTATTGAGATTATAAGTGGCAAGTTTGTTGAGGAGCAGCTGATGGGACACTGTGTCAAAAGCTTTTGACATATCTAAGAAAATGGCTGAGACTAGCTGCCCTTCACTTTTGAGGTGGTGAATGGTGTCTGTAAAAGTCATGAGGGCTGAGTTAGTACTGTGTTTAGGCCTGAAGCCATGCTGGCTGCTGGAGAGTAGGTTGTTGGTAGTGAGGTGACTGAGTTGCTGGTGGAAACATTTCTCTACAATTTTGGCAAGGGGGATAGAATAGCGATGGGACGGTAGTTAGTTATGTCTCTAGATGGGCTGCCTTTATGAAGTGGTATGATATGAGAGACTTTCCATAACTTGGGAACATACTGTTTGGAGGTAGACTGGTTTATTAGTAATGATATGGGGTAGGAGATGGATGCAGCAGCTAGTTTTAGATATTCATTTGGAAGTTGGTCAGCAGCTAAGCAACAGGGTTTTAATTCACATAGGAGTTTTTTATGTAGGAGGTTGGAATGGGAATAAAGGAGAAGGAGTTTGCATCATTAGAGATAGGGGAGGGGATAGTGAGTGATGGGATTGTTTTGTTGTCTAGGAGAGAAGTGATAGAGTTGATGAAGTCAAAAAATATAAGCAGCAAGACCACCACAGCTGAAAGCATACATTTAATACTAAAACAAAGGAGATAAGCACTTTCGCGTTCCAACACAATGCTTCATCAGATCTAAAAACATGAATCAAATATACACATATATATTGAAACACAGAAGCAATGAAACAGCCAATAAAATAACAGGCACATAGGCAACCAAATTGCATTAAGTTAACAGTTTCCTCCCTATTAGGGCTGGTTTAAGGGCGACACAACCATTTAAACCTGGAAAGCTATCTGCCTGCAGTCTCAAGATCCAAAGCACTTTTGTTCTGTCAGTGTGTCTTGTTATATCACTCCTCCCCAATAATGTGCAAACATTGCAACACTTTAAAAGAAAAACAGTGTCCAATATGTTCAATTGTGTGTTTTGCTAATGCATTCTTACTATTCTTCTTCTTTATGTCATAAAGATGTCTTAGTAGCTTATCTTTTAATTTCTTGTTAGGCTTTCTGACATAGAAACGGGGACATGAGTCACATGTCACCAGGTAGACTACATTCTTAGTTTTGCAGTCATCGTACACTCTAGGTATAAGGGTAAAATCTAACCTGGGGTGTGTGAAAGGCTGTATCTTGGAGAGGGATGCACAAGCATGACAACCTCTGCAGGGGAATGTGCCTTCCCTATCAGACAAAGGCGGACCTCCTCTTCTGGATGTCTTTGATTACTTATTTATTTACGTATTTGTTCAGTGATATTCCTTAGTGCTGTTAGAAGCTGGCATAAGGTTGTAGGAGTTAGATTCCTGAAAGCTTATATTACCACTAGCAAGGAGTACCTTTGCTCTCACAAGGACTGGTGTATTACTGACATGTACTGTATCCGCACATTTAGCATCAGGCTCTTCATAGATTCATTGATTCATAGTCTGTTTCTAGGCTAACAACATGGGGGTCTGTTTCTAAGCCTAGCCAAGTTTCCTGAAAGAATAATGATGGCCTATATCCAAACAGGACATTGAGGGCCAGGCATCTATAAGCTACCTCTGTCCATAAGGGACATGGGTGTCAGACCTGGTATGAATTTCCTATTCCTCATCCACCAGTCTAGCTTGTCCTTAAACTGGGTAATAGGTCACATGGATGGGAAGCCTGTTCCATAGGAGGGTCAGTCTTTGGGACACATATCTGTCTCTCTAGCATGTTCTAAGTCACAGACAAAATTCAGGCCCCTAGACTTTGTATTTCTGGTACTCTTTGACTTACAAATATTTATTTAATTATTTATTTATTAATAACATTTGTTAACCGGGTTATGTCTGATTGGGCCAGAAGCCCATTTTCAGTGGAGGCCCG
This sequence comes from Protopterus annectens, assembly GCF_019279795.1. Classification (NCBI taxonomy): domain Eukaryota; kingdom Metazoa; phylum Chordata; order Ceratodontiformes; family Protopteridae; genus Protopterus; species Protopterus annectens. The sequence continues at coordinate 1,608,048,274 of NC_056726.1, read as the reverse complement.
GGGAGAAAAGCTCCACAAGCATTAACAAAGCATACATTAATTATAATTAATAAATACAGAAGACAGTATATAATACAAACAATAGTACACATGTATACAGTGTCTGTAAACTTAAAACAGTAATATTAATTACAATGACTATTGCTAGGTTAGAAATACTAAATTATAAGTGTGCACAAAATAAAAGTAAAAATAAAATAAAATCAGAGACAATATACACACACACACACACACATATATGTATGTATATATATATATATATATATATATATATATATATATATATATATTAACAGATAAATAAAAAATAAATAAATATGTAGGAGATTCATAAGTATGGGGTTTGTGTATGCCTTGTAAACCAGGCATATATCACCGCTTAGCAATTTATAGGAGAATGAGTAGAGGGAAAGGGTTTTAAGGTGCTCTGCATAAGGCAGGTCTGTTACACCTTGTGTTCTTTTTGTAAGAAACCTCTGAGGTCACTCTAGTTGCTGGATATGCCCGGACAGGTACATACCAAAGGGAGCATTGTACTCTACGATTGGTCTGATAAAGGTAGAGTATAGTCTGTTGGAGACTGGCATGCTGGTTAAGGTACTTACCTTAAAGACACAAAGTGGAGGGTTTGATTCTCACATGAAGTAACTGGCTAGGCCCACAAGGGCAGCTAGCCTAGTACTGATGTATGAGCCTATGTGAGATAATGATGTCTTTGGACCTAGAAGCCATGCCCTTACTTATAAGTTGCACAACATAAAAGAATTTCCTCACTACTTTGGACACGTGGTGGTCGAAGGTGAGGCTACTGTCTACATGTGTACCCAGATCCCTGACAACTGGGCTGACTTTTAGGGGTATATTATCAACATGGCAATTAGCCAGGATGGTTGACTTCCCAAATGGTACAATTATGTATTTCTTTGCATTGAGGTTAAGACCATGGCTTTGGCACCATTTGTTAGTCAAGAGATACCTTGAACAATGCTAGTGTCAGCAGGGGAGTCAATGATATCCCCCAGCTTGCAATCATCTGCAAACTTAGTCAGCCATAAATCTTCAGCATTTGCTTCCATTTCAGATAAATAGATGCCAAAAAGGAGAAAGCTCAGTACCGAATCCTGGGGGACTCCATTAGTGACTGGCCTCTTGGTGGAGGTAGCCTCACTTATTTTGATTTCCTGGGTCATATCATTGATCCAGCTGGCTATCCAGTAGGTGGTAAAAGTGTTTATACCTAAATTAGTGAGCTTGTCTATGATGCCTCTTATGGTTCTGTTTTAGTTCCTAGTATTCAAACAACTCCCTTTTCAACTAGAATACCGATGTAATTTTGCATACAGGTAAATTTGGTTAACAACTGTAGGCATGAAACAGTCACAGAGTGTAAATGTGAATACAGTTGAGTACTATTTTATACTTTATTGGCTTTATTCTTTACATAAGTGTGTATCTCCAGTTAATAAATGCAGACTGACAAAAAGTCATGCAGAATATATGTGTTACTGTTCAGGTATCATTGTGTCCTTTTTGGAGAGACTTGTGTATATGATTATTTTGCTTAGTTATTAGAAAGCTTAATTTCAAACAGAAAAAAATGTCAAAAACATTCACACACATAATTTCCAGTTCTTCACTACTCTGCACTTAGCCACACTTGCCATGGTTTCCTTATAGTTCCATGTCCACTCAATGTAATTAACAAACATCTCTCTTCCCATCCCATCCAATATTTCCCAATGGATTGGCTCATAGATTAGTATTAGGTGGGTGGTCTGAATCCATGCACCTAGGGAATATAGATAGTAAATTTAAACCCTTTCTTATTAACTTACATTCTGATAATCTCAGGTGTAAATTTATTAGAGGCCATCCAATCATCAAGATTTGGCTTGAGAGATGCCAATGTGTTACATCTTTTTACATGCAAAAAGCATGTAATGCAGATACGGAATCCTTTGGGCAATGAAGTTGCCCCTCCAATAAATCCCATTTCTACTTGATGCAACCTGACAACTTTGGAGTGCTTTTAACATTTACATTGATTCTGATGTGAAGGTCTAGTAGATCAGGATCTTTTACAACCACGAAGCAAGACAGAGATCTCTCTGCAGGAGTCTATATGACATGGACAGAAGTGAGAGCACTTCTGGGAAACTAAGGACTCCACTGCCACAGATTTGTCACTCACATAGACCAGCAATTGTGACAACTCCTGCAGCCTCTCTATCACCAAATGGAAAAAGATAAACAATTAAATCCCTGTTGGAAACTAATTTTAGAACTACTAGAAATGATAAGCTTGCATCTTAACTGTGTTACTGTTTATTTTTTGCCAGTCAGAAACTGCGTTGAGTGTTACCCAATAGTCTCTGTGAAATCATGATGTGAACATTGCTCTTCCATCAGCCATTATCCTTTTATCAGGTCACCAGTGTTGCAAAGTGACCTGCTTCTGCTCATAACAAGTCATAAACTGAGTCAAAATCACTATTTGTTGACTATAGGCCCTATAAGCATCTGGCAATAGTAATCATAAGCTTTTTCAATATTAAGAGGTCTCTTAGAAAAAAAAAAAACAGTCCATTGCACCTCTGTGGTTTACATAAATTCCAAACAATCATTTTCTTATACTCCAAAATCCCACACAAATACATTTTTCTCTATCTTTCTTTTATCTTCCAGTGTAACCACCTTCAGTCAGCTATAATGGTATCATGGAATATTGTTATTCTTTTAGGAACTCTCTAGAATCATATCCAGATGACGTCAGTTCTTAAAAGATTGATTCAGAAGTCCAGTTACCACTTTTATCTGCTTCCAGAATGCTTCCAGGGGGATGTTATCTATCTGCTTGCCATAATTTCATTGCCATTTACCAATTGCTCTCTAAAATCATCAGATGCTTAGGGTTTCTAACCCTGTGTCTGTAATGGACACTATTCCTGAGTCAGCCTATGTTTAAAGTACATGAAATTAGTATTGTTTCAGTCTATAATGCTTGCCAAGGGTCCTCTGCTTGCCAAGGGTCCTCTTCTCAGCACTCACCATGTGCACGTAATTGCTTCCTTCTGCACTTCATATGGCATCAGAATACTTAATGGCGCTTGAAAATTCTTTATTAGCCCAGTTGCTCCCTGCTACTGTTGGAACCATCTGGGTGTCTTTATCCCATATTGCTCACACTTGAATTTGAATACCCAGGTATTTATAACTTTGTGTCTCTCAGTATGTAGAACACTAATCACTAATTAGTAACTAATGTTACTCTTCTCTTTATTTCCTTAAATGCTACATCTGTTTTTCCTTATTCTACTTTCTTAATTGTTAGTATTAGATAATTGCATAGGGATCATAACTTCTTCATTTTCAGTAATTCTTTGTAATTTTTGTTTCCAGTTCTTCTGAACTGTGTGTTGTAGTTTTTGCACAGTCCTCATGGTGGCAGCGATTTATCATGTCTTTCAGTATCCAAACCACCAGCCAGGAGTATACCGCAGCCAGCAATAAGAAGTGCAATTATTTGCAGTTCTCTACTACAGAACTTACATTTCTCTGTATCTCCCAGTTTTTATATAGTCTTTGTAAACCAACATGTATGTAGTCCAATATCATGAGCTGATGTTATTAACCTTTAACCTTTTGGTTTACATTCCTCTCTTAGGTTCATAGGTTCATAGGTAAGCACTAGGCTATCGTCCCAAGGGCCTACGTAAGCCTAGCCAACAAGGTTCCCTGGCTTACGCCACCCAAAACAGTTATTTTCCTACGCCACTGTTGAGCAGAGACACAGAAGTGATCCCTGGGGTGTATTTCCTATTTCCCATCCACTCATCAAGATTTTTCTTGAAGAGGGCAAATGAACTTTGCTTGACATAGATGCATAGCCTGTTCCAGATTATGGGAAGTCTCTGGTACAGGAATCTATCCCTCCAGCATGTCCTGTTTATTGTGGTGACAAGGTTTAGGTCCCCAGAGCATGTAGCTTGGAGGGATTTGGATTTCTTTAGGTGTAGCATGTCCAACAACTCTGGGTTTGACATAGCTTTATAAGTTAGGCAGAGATCACTTCAGAGTAGGCGATATGCTATGGAGTAAAGCTGGAGTTTTTTGAAGCGGTCAGTATAGAGCATCTGTTTGAGGCCAATAATCCTCTTTTTGAGGTACTTCTGTGGCCTTTCCAGCTGCTGCAGATGTCTTGTAAGGTACATTCCAAAAGGGGTGTTGTACTCTATAATGGGTCTAATGAGTGTCGAGTAGAGGGGAACAATGACCTTGTTTTTCCTGGATGAGAACCCTTTTATGATGAGGTGTGCCATGTAGAAGGACTTCCTGACTACTGTGGCGATGTGACTAACAAAGGAGAGACTACTGTCCACCTGGGTCCCAAGGTCTCTTAGCACACATTTGGTGTTAAGTAGATTGCTGCCTATGTGGTAGTTCATGGGTACAGAGTTTTTACCAAAGGGGATGACACTGCACTTTTTGGCATTGAGCTTGAGGCCATGGCTCTAACACCAGGCATCTGTCTCAGTGAGGCCCTTCTGTAGGATGTCCACATCATTTGGGGACTTGACTATGGCTCCTAGTTTGCAGTCATCTGCGAACTTCATTAGCCAGAGGCCTTCTGTGTTAGCCTGTACTTCAGACAAGTAGATACTAAACAGGAGAGGTCCCAGTACGAAACCCTGTGGTACTCCACTTGTCACTGCTTTGAGTTCAGATTTGGAGTCTGCAACTTTTACAGTGTGGGTTCTGTCAGTGAGCCAGTTGGCAATCTATCTTGTGATGTAGGGATTTATACCTAGTTTCGTGAGTTTAGCTATAATTCCAGAATGGGGGATGGTGTCTAAAGCCTTGGCGAGGTCAAGATAGGCTGTTTGAACCACCTTACCCTCATCTACGGCTTTGGTGACTGTCTCAAAGAAGTCAATCAGGTTCAGGAGGCATGATCTGCCTTTTACAAACCCGAACTGGGTGGGATACAGAGTTTGGAGGTTACCAATGTCTTTGTTTATGAGTTCCATGATGATACGTTCCATGACCTTGCAGACCAGGCTCATCAGACTAATAGGTCGACAGTTCCCGGGATCAGTGGTGGCTCCCCCTTTGTGGAGTGGGATAACTGTTGTTGTGTGCCATTCAGTGGGCACAAAGTATGATGTGAGGCTATTATTGAAGATGGTGCTTAAGTGGCGGGCCAGTTCATTCTGAAGTTCATGTAAAACGCAGCCTGGGATGTTGTCCGGTTCCATGGATGCTTTTACCCATGTAGTTGTGATTACAGGAACTCTGCATTCTTCCTGTATAGATATGGGCCATTTAGGGGGTGAGGGGGTAAAGTTAGCACTGAACCTATCTGCCAGGATGTTGGCAATATCAGTTGGTTCTGTAATTTTCATGCCTTTGTGCTGTAACTCAGAGCAGATCTGGGTGTTGCCATCGAGATTCTTGATATAGCTATAGAATGCTTTGTGGTTGTCCATAGAATCAGTGGCAATTTTGTTTTCGTAGCTAACTTTGGAAGATCTTATAAGCAATCTCAGCTTCTTAGTGAGGCTGACCAGGGAGCTCCTCCACTCATGGGATTTTACTCTCTTTTGCAACAGTTTCTTCCTTCTGTTGTACAGTTTGTTTATGGCAGAGAACCACCAGATTGGCTTCCATTTTTTGGAGGATACCATCTTGGTTCTGTTTGGGATAGCACGATCTATGCACTCGTGTAAGTGCTTATAGAGTGCATTTGTGCAGGATTCAGCAGTTGTAACTGTATTGTCCATCTGCATGGGTGTCATGAAGTTCACCACTTCTGTCTTAAGAAGCATGAAGTTGGCTTTGGAGAAATTTTTTACCGTGGTTTCCTTAATGGGGGGTGGGTGCAGGATGTGGATATCAAGGGTGATTAGCTTATGGTTGGATCAGACCAAAGAGGAGTTGACTTCAGGTGTGGAACACCGGTCACACATGTTGATAATGACTAGGTCTAGGATATTGTTGCCCCTGGTGGGGGTGTGGATAAGTTGATCCAGGGCATTGGAATTTATGAATTCCAGAAAGCGTTGAGCTAAGGAGTTGGTACATGAGTAGTTTTCCCAGTTAATGGTGGGTTAGTTGAAGCCGCCCATTATTAGGGTGTTTGGTTGAACCCTAATATTTTCCAGTACATCAAGAAAAGAGGAGTGAGAATCCTGGGGCATGGTGGGGAATCTGTAGCAAGCTACAATTTCGGTTACAGTTTTACCCAGAGTTAGTTGCACTTGGATAACCTTGGATGCATTATGCTGAGCAACTAGCCGGGAGATGTGGATATCCTTAATGAATATGGACACACCTCTGCCTTTGGTGTTTAAGGCCCAGGTTATATTGCCGAAAAGTGTGGTATGAGTTATAGCCTGGTAGTGCAGGTGTGCTCTCTGGAGCCTTGAACCAGGTCTCTGTCACTACACAGATATCGATGTTCTCCATTTTAAGGAGTGCCTCGAGTGAGTGCATTTTGAGATTTAGACTTCTAGCATTGAGTAGCATTAGCCTCAGTTTTTGCTTGCCTGTTCCTGTTAAGGTGGTAAATTTGTTATTTGAACCTTTCCTAAAAAAGACAATATAGGGGCAGCAAAAGCCTTAGCCAGTATCCGGAATCCCAGGGGTGGCAGGTGCAGGCCATCTGTGACAAAGCATCGTGGTCTGTCAACCATGTCATCCCAAGCAGACAGATACTGGATCCCCTTAGAATGACACCAGAAGCTTAGCCAATTGTTGAAGTCAATCATTTTGTCCTTGTACTGCGGTATCATTCAGGGCGATGGCAGAATGCTACTCAGGGCTAGGGTCATATCTGCCTGGGCTACAAGATGGGAGAGCTCTTCCATGTCTCTTCATGTAGTCCAGGGAGGTACATCTCAGGTCATTCACACCAACATGGACAATGACAGAGTCATATTTGTACTTGTTGTGGAGTGACCTGAGTGCGTGGGTTATGTGAGGGTCCTGGCACCTGACAGGTAGCTGACAGTAACCTTCTCCTTGTTTAGCCTGGTGAGTATGACATCAGTGTGCCTGACTATAAAATCACCTATGACTAGTATGTTGGGTACATTGTTTTCCCTTATTGGCTGTGGTTGAGTGGCACAGTGAGTCTGTGGGCTATGTGTCATTTGGGTTGTGTTAGTGTTCCATGAGTTCTCTATACTTTCCACAATGATTGTAGGCTTTCCAGTTTTCTTTTATTTCCTTTTCTTCTGATCCTGTTCTTTCTATTCTTTCTTCTGTTTTTAACTCTTTCTGTTGTCAACCAAATTTTGTCTGCTTCTGATTTGATTTCTGGTTTGATAAATAAATACATTTCCATTCCTGCTCCTTTGCATAATGCTTCTGCTACTATGAGTAAAGACATCACCTTAGACTTTTCTTCATAGTTTAGAACTTTAACTATATTAGATAGGATGATGTCAATAAATGCATATATAGTCCCATGACTACATACCTATACATCTAGTCAGTTTTGAGGGGAACCATACTTTCTTCAGACTAGCAGATATACATACTCAAGCTAAGCACTGTTTTTTATATATCAAACAATAAGCAAGAAGCAATTTCCTTGTTTTCTTGTCCAATTTACTCATCTAATACTTTTCAAGGCCAGTCAGTCACACCAAAGCTATAAGTTAGAACAGGAAGTACAACTTGACTTATAACCTGCACCTTTTTTAAACACCTTTATTAAACATGACTATTTTTTTAAAAAGTAACACAGGTAGATATACAATAACAAAACAGAAAACAAACCATAGTAACATTATTTTGTTATTTTCATGCTATATACATTTTAGCAAAGGCAAAACATACAGCCTCCATGGGACCCGATAACATCCCAAGCTACATCCTACATGAACTCAGGCAGGAATTTGCAGCACCATTATGTGCCCTATTCAACCAAAGCCTGAGTACCGGCTTTGTCCCAGCTGAGTGGAGAACACCCACTGTCATCCCTTTACACAAAGGTGGAGCATCCACCGATCCAGGAAATTATAGACCCATCAGCCTAACTAGCCTGATCTGCAAGGTCATGGAACGGATTGTCATGGACCTCATTAACAAGGATATTGGCAACCTCCAAGCACTCAATTTCACACAGTTTGGCTTCATCAAGGGGAGGTCATGTCTGTTAAATTTGGTCGACTTTTTTGAGACAGTCCTCAACAGTACACACCGCCTACCTTAACCTGGCAAAAGCTTTCGACACTATTCCCCACTCAGGCATAATAGATAAACTCTCTCAATTAAGCATCAATCCATATGTTACCAGATGGGTAGCTAACTAACTCACTGACAGAACTCACCTAGTCAAAATAGGAGAAGCCACCTCAAGCAGTAGACCCGTATCGAGTAGCATACCCCAGGATTTGGTCTTGAGGCCTCTGTTATTTGGGATATACTTTTCTGAGGTGAGAGCCAAAACCAGTGGGCTATAGCTGACCAAGTATGCAGATGACTGCAAGCTGGGAGCTGTCATCAATTCCCCTAGTGACGTGGACATCCTTCAAGAGGGTCTCACCCAAACAAATGACTGGTGCCAGAAACATGGCCTCAAGCTGAATACAAAAAATGCATCATTATCTCCTTTGGGGAGAGTGATATCCCACAAATTATCGGGTCTATATTAGAACATCAAAATTTCACAATTTCGAATGTTCTAATATCGACCCCTGTCAAACATGCAGAACAGCAAACTTTTTCCTAGGGAAAAAATTCACTGTTCCAAAACACATACACACAACACAAGCACACCAAACAAACAGCAATCCACACATACACCTACAATCTTACAGCTAACCCTACACTAAACTGTACAAAAAACAGCAATCCACACATACACCTAAAATCTTACAGCTAGCCCTACACTAAACTGTACAAACACCACTAACTATCCACTTATCTTAACCCAAACCCTAGCCCTAAGGTCCGTCACTATCGCACACTCACCTCACCCGCGCCCTAACCCTAACTCACCTACCCCGCCCTAACCTTCACATCCACACAATCTCACACTTACCTGACCTGCGCCCTAACCCTAACTCAACTACCCCACCCTAACCCTCACATCCACACAATCGCACACATACCTAACCCGCGCCCTAACCCTAACTCGCCTAACCCACCCTAACCCTCATGTCCACACAATCGCACAAATGCCTAACCCATGCCCTAACCCTAACTCACCTAACCTGCGCCCAATCGCACACTTACCTGAACCCGACCCGTAACTTTCCACCACAGCACTGAAAATAGCAAAGCGACAAAAAGGGACAACCAAATTCTTTCCCTAGGAAAAAATTAGGTTTTCTGTCGTTTCACTATTTTCAGCATTCGCTGAATAGAGGTCGATATTAGAACATTCAAAATTGTGAAATTTCGATGTTCTAATATAGACCCCAAATTATCACATTAATAACAATGTCCTAAGCATGTAGTCATTCGTGAGGGATTTGGACACCCAGATTGATAGCAACCAGACTTTTGACCACCATGTCACTTCAATTGTATGGAAAGCTTTCGACATGGCCCACCTCATAAGTAAGATTATCTCATCCAGGGATAAGGAGGTCATAACATCGCTGTATACTTCCCATATAAGGCCCATTATTGAGTATAATGCCCCATTTGGCATGTACTTCGCAAAGACCACAGAGGTTCCTCACCAGGAGAATTCAGGGCCTCCAAAATCTACCGTATACAGACAGGCTAAAAGCCCTATCCCTCTACTCTGTTTCATCAGACTCCTCAGACGTTACATCTGTCTGGCATACAAGGCGATCTTGGATTCTGCCTTGATGGGACTGCTGCATATCCGCAAGTCATACTCCACTCGAGTAACCCACACATGTGGCCTCAACCTGATCTGTGACATCAATAGGACTTGTTGACAAGACAGATTTGTGTCCCAGAGACTCCCCCATCTATGGAATAGACTCCCTCTCCATGTCAAGCAGAGTACCTGTTTACCCCTTTTTAACTACAACCTGGATAATTGGATGGGAAATAGAAAATACATCCCTGGGATTCCATCTGTGTCCCTGCTGGACAGGGACATCAGCTGCTGATTTGTCTATGCATGGGCTAAACTCTTGGCTAGGCTTATTAAGGGCCTCAGGGCCACTAACCTAGTAACTTCCTATTATCCCATGATCCTATGACCAATGACAAGGTAGTTTTCAATATTAGCTTTAGTGTTCTAAAATAATCTTTACTAGGCTTTATTCTCATTTATTCATTCTTTATTGCTGTGCCTTTATCCATTCTGAAGTATTTATACAGTCCTTCTTTTTCAAATTCTTTTATATCATATTCTTCTTCCAAGTTGATATTTACTTGGTTTCTTTAATAACCATAAATGTTGATTTTGTGCATTTATCGATGCCAAATGTCATGTCCATATCACCTGAGAAAGTTATAACCACTTGTAGTTGTGCTTTCAGATTATTCTCTGGTGAACTATATAGTTTTAAATCATCCACAAAAAATAGATGAGATGCCAGTGGGCAAGGTTGGTTTCTGGAAGTTAAACTGTAACCATATGCTAATATGTTAAATAAACAGCTCAATATGGTAAGGGTAAGGCAAAACATGGAACATGGTGGTAAAAAGTAAATCACCCTGTAATATCCCCTTTGGAGTCTTCTTAATTGAATGAGCATTTGTTCCTTTTCATGGCTGAATTGCAAAGTGGTTTGCTACAGTGGCTGCTATGTAACTTATCAGTAGGGCATATTTTACATATCTGTAAGCATTCCATAATCCATGAATGTGAAATGCCATCAAATGCTTATGAGAAATTTAACCATGCTGCACATAAATTACAACATTTTTTACAGATGTCTATTATAGCTTTGTTTAATAACAGGTGATCCTCTGCTCCATGCAATTTTTTTTCTATTACGTTTCTGTTGTACTTCTATCGTTACATTTTTCTAGGTGACTATAAACTCTGTCTTCATCAGTTCTGTCATATAATTTATATATCATCAGAAGACAAGTTACTGGTCTATACTTTTTAGGATTACTTGCAGGTTTGCTCTGAAGGAGAAGAATGCTTTTTCCTGTTGACTAATCTAGGTTGGCATTGATTCTGGATGCTTAGTTAAATTTTTTTATTCAAGGCAACATCAATATACAAAGATGTCAATACCTCTGGATAGAAGCGGAGTAACTTATCTGGAACTTGAGTTTTCCAGTCAGGAGCCTTTCTTAATTTAATTTCTTTAACTGTTACCTCATTCCATTTCATATTCTCTGTATTAGCACTTCTTGCTGTTTTTTTAACTATTCCATCCATTCATAAATACGTCTCAAAAATGCATTGACTTCTTTTATGTACTGTTATTTGTTGTTGTTTGTCTTTCGGCTTTTTCCTGGTAAGGGGTCGCCACAGTGGAACTCCGGTCTGATAATGATTGGCAATACATTTTTACGAAACGCTGAGGTGCCAACTCGATGCCCAACCTTCAATGAAGGTACACCCATTTATGCACACATGTCTTTTGAACACTACCCAACCATGGGGAAGACATGCAGACTCCACACAGAAGGCACTCCCAAGCCATGCCAAGAATCGAACCAGAAAACCTCTTGCTGTGAGGTAACAACGCTACCTCCGTACCACCACAGCATTACATGTACATGTGCTGTTATTTTCTTTCCCAATTTTGCATAAAAGTTTTTTGGGTCATCAACAAATTGTTTGTTCTGCACTTCTTTTTAGTTTTGTATTTACATTCTAGTTTTTTCTTCTTGTGCTGATATATTATAGGAAATTATGTAGGATGAATCAGGGTCTGTCTTGATACTATGTATTGCTTTTATCACAGTCTCTTTCTTAGAGTTATTGATGATCTGTTACTTTTTCTGTATTCTTCTAGTAATAATATTTCTTGCTTTATTTGCTTTATAGTTCTTGCTGTTTCCACAATGGCATTCTGTTTCTTCCTTCCTTTCCTTTGTTACGATGCATTCTTGTGGTAATAATTTAGCTGTCATTAGTTTACCAGTAGTATGGTCTATTTTTTTCCTGTTACATGAATATTTCTTAATTATCCTGTTTTCTGTGTTTGTCTGTTTTATCAGTTTTCAAACACTTTGGGTCTTATTCACTTTCTGTCTTATCTTTCTCTCATATACCAAAATATGCTAGTCCATTTCTGTTAGCTCAATCATGTCTTTGCCTGGCTGACAGTGTCCACTTTGCTCTCCATTTCCTGTTCTTCCTCTTGCAAAATAATCCTTACTCGTCTTTCAACCAGGCCTCCTACAGAAGGTTCCAGAATTTACTCTGTGGCATATCTATTTTTATATCCACCACTTTTCTAGTCTATTCTGATCCTCTCCCTCCCCACAAGAATAATTGAAGCCTAATCAGGACCAGCCCTTTTCATTATAACCTATAAACCTACTGATAGTCTTCCTTCATCTATTGCCCGCTACGCTCCCTTCCCTGCCCCCAATTTCCACCCGTCCCCAGTGGTCCTACCTTTATTACAAACAGTAACCCCTCCCACCCTTCAAACAGCCTATAACATCATCACACCTATACTTCCTCCTACAGCTTCTCACTAAAATCCCTCCTACTCAGCTAATATGTACAAGCACACCATACCTATACTCACTGCATGCACACTCCTTGCATACATTATATCTTACCAAACCTCCACCATTCCCACCCTAAACCACTACCACTGTACCACCACACACACCACCACTCATATCACACCTCTACTCTACTACTCTCTCATCAGGTCAGCAACCTTCCCAATACACCCTCTATATAAGCTACAAACCACAATACCTAAATTAAAAACAACCCCACAACCCAACATAACCCTACCACCATACCTATTACCCACAGAACACAATCAAAAAACTTCCCTTATAAGCAAGCATATACAGAAATTGATAAAACTAATAATCTCATCCATATCCAACCTAGTACTCAGTGGAGACATCCATCCATCCTAATCCTGGTCCCTCAATCTCCAACCCCTCTCCTCATAATCAAACTACAAACCACATCTTCTCCCAAATCACAGCCAATAGAAAGCCAACCAACCTCCTTCTGATAAGCCTAAATATTAGAAGTATATGCAACAAGGTGCATGAATTCCATGCCACCATAGACTTCTACTCCCATGATGTAAGTGATCCTTACAGAAATATGGTTAAAACCACACATTACTAATGAGCAAACCCTCCCTACCGGTTACAATATACTAAGAGTAGACCGACTAAACAAAAAAGGAGGTGGTATAGCTATAATATTTAAGCAGCATCTAGACATCCAGATCTCAAAGTTAGCAGCTCCCCAAATAGGTTAGGAAGAAATAATATATACCAACCCTAAAATAAACAAAAATAAAACCCTAAACATAATACGTTGCTACTTCCCACCTGGCCACAGCATCCCTCCACTTGAAAACCTCCTCAGCTGGACTACCCACCACCTACCCCAAGAAACTTTAATTCTAGGAGACTTCAACACTGACTGGCAATCCTGCTCTAGCAACCACCCAACCCATCATGTAAATCTTCATGGCTTCACCCAACTAGTCCAGTCACCTACTAGGATAAATAACTCCAACAAACACACTACCCTTGATTAAATACTAGTCAATAAGACTAATAATACCAGTCATATATAGCAGGCTGCTTATCTGACAGCCACAGTGATCACTCCCCAACCTTACTACTAAGAAAACACTTTATAAAGCAAAACCCATCATCTACCGTCAAATACGCAAAAAAACTAACTTCAACCCTGTCTCATTCAGCTCATCCCTAAAAGACTGTAACTGGCAACCTCTAAAATACCTCAAACTAGATGACGCAGTTGACTACTTTAATAAAACATTCCTAAGCATCCTTAGTTACCACGCCCCCATAAGACGTTCCCGAACTAAAGCCCAACCATCTGCATGGCTACAAAAAAACACCAAGTCTGAAATGAAAAACAGGGATAAAGCCTGGGACAACAGGTGCAAAACCAAAACCCCCTCTACTAGGCAAACATTCCTAGAACTACGCAATAGAACCAAAAAGCTTATAAAACAGGACAAACTCCAATACTACCAGTCTGCCCTTACCTCCTCCCAACATAACCCCAAACAATTCTGGTCCACAATAAGCTCCATCCTCCACCCAGATAACGTAAGTACACCCACTCCTAACGTAACTCTCTCCTCCAAAAATATTGCTATCTCTTTCAACAATCACTTCACACAAACCATACTATCATTAGCTAGACAACACAGCCCTCCCCCATAAACTCACACCATCATCTACAACCAACAATCTCCCCACTAGCCTCTTTTTCTCTCCTGTTCCTACCTCCAAAATAAAACAACTACTAACTAAACTTAAAACCACCAGATTAGCAGCAGACAACCTCCCAAGTGAATACATTCAACTTGCAGTTGATGCTCTAGCCTACCCCATATCACTCTTGATTAACAGATCTCTGTCAAAAAGTTATGTTCCCACACTATGGAAAGTCTCACACATAATTCCCCTACACAAAGGAGGCCCCTTTACAGATCTCACCAGTTACCACCCCATAGCTATTCTCTCACCAATCTCCAAAATACTAGAGAGATGCATTCATTCTCAAGTCACTGATCACCTCCTTGCTAACAACCTCCTCTCCAACACACAACACGGTTTCCGACCTAACCATAGCACCACCACCGCCTTACTCTCTTTCTCTAACACTATAATTATATCTCCTCAGCTACCTTCCTATACCTCTCTAAAGCTTTTGACATGGTCCCACACAAACAACTCATCTCTCTTCTCAATAACCTATCCTTCTCTCAACCAGTCATCAACTGATTTCAGAGTTACCTATCTGACCGCCAACAAGCAGTTGTTTGGCAGGACAACCTATCCCCCCAACTACCAGTCTCCATAGGAGTTCTCCATGGGTCCATCCTGGGACTCCTACTCTTCTCTATTTTCACCAATAATCTAGCCTTAGCCACAACACATGGCACACTCATACAATACGCAGATGACTCAACCATCATCTGCACAGCCCACTCCCTACCCGAACTGCAAAAAGTCACACAGGAAGCATTTTCTTCAATTGAAACTTGGTTATCTGATGCCCAACTAATACTCAACCCAAACAAAACAAAATTCCTAATCTTCCAACCCATCAAACTTACCCTGGCCAGCTATCACTTTAACATCACAGCAAAAGACAACACCACCATCTAGCCTACAGAACACACCAAATTACTAGGAATAGAAATAGACAATAAACTGAACTTTGACATTCACATTTCCATGACCATTAAAAAAGTGCACAAAAAACTAGGAGCATTATATAGAAATCAGCAACTATTTACCAAAGCAGCTTAAATTTTGGTAGCAAATTCTCATCTTATTGCTACCCTACTCTACACCTCTCTAATATTTACTAACCTTAGACAATGCGATCTAAATAAGCTCGAAACCTGCTCCAACTAAATCACCAAATTTACCACAGGGGCTTCCTACTGTACTCACCACTGTCTCTCACTAGCAGAACTGGGCTGGCTAGAGCTCCCCCACCTCCTTCAATGGTACCAACTTGCACTCACCCACAAACTAATAAACCAACCACTAAAAGTCCCACCCCTCCAGAATCTACTCCAACCCTACATAGCCACAAGACCACTAAGATCCAGCCACAAAAACCTCCTACAGGTCACAAGAGCCATTAACTCTGCTGGAGAAGCATTATTCTCCTGCACTGTAGCCAAACTCTGGAACTCCCTCCCTTCTTCAATTACCTCTGTAACTTCTTGCACCCACTTCAAATCCTTACTAAAATCACACTTAAAAACTTGCCAGATATGCCCTTGCGACCCCCCCCCACAATACCATTGCACTTTACCCACCCACTACCTCTCTCGGCCCCCTATCAACAACCTACTCTTAGCAAGCTTGGCTATGCATGTTCCCAGCTACCTACCACATAATATTAACTTCTTGTAGCAACAACTGCTAATGACTGTTATGTACCTCAAAAACAGATTTATCAATTGTTCACTGATGAATCTCAACTACATTTGTAAACATGTTTAGTATATGTCACCATATTTTAAAATTGTATTATGTTCTACAGCTGTTTTACATCTATGTTTTATTCTTGCCTAGCGTCCTTAGCTGGACTAATGTCTATATTTAAATGCTATGTTTTCTAACTGTATAATGCAAATAATACTTAATGTGGAGCTTTTCTCGCCAGGCCTCCGCTGAAAATGGACCTGTGTCCAGTTGAACTCTCCTGGTCAACAAATGTAAATAAATAATTATAAATAATCCCCAGGATTCATGAAGCTCAGCGCAAGGCCGGTGTAAGGCTTGCGCCGGCAGTGCAGTGAATAATCGGCGTAGCAGCGCCATATGCATAGTAATGAGTGCGCGCCCCAACCACAGACACGTGCGGAGGGCACGTGAGCGAGCCCAAGTAGGATGCGGCCGTAGGCGTGGCCAAGCTGGCAGGCGAAGAGCAACCTAAAGTGCTGACTTCCACAGGCCACCTGCAATAGTAACCGCACCAGCAAGGGTCCGTGGATAATGAAACGTACGCAGACTATGCAACATAGTACCCGTTCACACAAAACTGAGAACCAAACATTAACCCACGAAGTCCAAAGTGTACCCGTCCAAGGAACAAAGGATACGCGTAATACCGTGTCCGTCACGCAATGCACTGTCAGTGGGCATACCCAGTGAAGGTGTACCGCAGCATGTCAGCGCGCCGCACCTACATAAAAGTAGCCACATGGGCATGGTCACCAGCAGTAGTGAGAGCACACAGCCGGGTAGCCGTGTCGATATAACAACAAGAAGGAAACTAGATACCCTAAACACAGACAAACATGTGCATAGCAACATGTACTACACCCAGCAATGTGCCCGTCGCATACACATAGGACGGCGTATGCCTAAGCGTAATATCCAGAAGCAGAACCCATGCATGCAAATGTAATATACAACAGCCCCGTCATAGCATGGAACCCACACCCATGTACGACCGTGCACCCAACCCAGCTAGCAGCCTTGCGCAGCTACACACCTACACACAATAGGTATACCTGAAATGTAGTAAGAGGTATTGTCCTAGGCAGTGCCACGTGGGCAAATATGTACCCCACATGTTAACAACCCACCTCAGGTACAGATATCCAAATGGCCGCATGTGAATGTGTCGGCAGAATGTGTACATCCCGCATGTGGTATGGACCTGTCGAAACCCCATAGGCGTGCACACGCCACGGTGCCCATAACTGTGCACAGCTGGACAAGGCAGTATGTTCAGCCACCGTACTGATGATTAGCTATGCAGACATGTCAAACACAACACATATGGCGGAACATCTGCCCACCAAGCAGGACGCCCCAACAGGGTGCTACAGGCACAGAAGGTGAAGGTGGGACATCACACGTTGAGAATAGCGTTGCTGGACGGCCAAACACCCACGGCTAACGCAAAGGATGGAATAACGTGTATATGCCTGGATGAATGGGTATGTCATAGCATGGGAATAGGCCAAGCTATCCACCATAATAGCCATGTGTACCAGATACAAACAGCCAGTAACACGCAGTAGTAATGCAGGAAGGCATACACAACTGTGGGAATAGCACAGGACATATGGCACGTGCCAAGTGTCGATGCATGACACAAATGTCCAGGATGGGGCTCCCTGCAAAGAGGAACATGTGTCAACCCCACCCCCCACAGATGTACAGGCAGTGAAAACACATCCCAAACACACACCAACACTACCGACCATCCCACGATAGCAACGGAGGCTGGTCAAAGACCACCATGATGCTTGCACAAACAGGGACACGTGTATCCATTGCCCTAACAACCCCCCCAGGCCAAAGAATAATAGTATAGACATATGCATGTAACGCTGTGAAGGATGTGTGGTAGTCCTCAGTATCACAGAGGTAGGTACACAGATACACTGTAATTAACCGTGACGTATGTGCACTGTAGACAGCATACCTGCAGGTAATACATAGTTCAATCATGTGCCACAGAAATATACACATATGAATGAGGATAGGGGATAGACAAGTGTGAATGGGACAAACTATGAACATAGGTTCATAGGTCCATAGGTACATGGTAGGCTATCTACCCAAGGGCAGCCATAACCCTAGGCCATAGTTATGTTCCCTTTGCCAACGCTCCAGTCTGGAGATAAAATGCCTATTATATTGCTGCACCTCTGTCAAGCAGTGACAATGATGTAATCCCTGGGGTATATCCGCAATCCCCCATCCACTGGACAAGATCCCCCTCGAACAAGGCCAGCAAGGTTCTCTGCCTCACATGTACTGGGATGTTGTTCCACAGCATAGTGAGTGTCTGGGTGATGTATCTGTCCCTCCAACACATTCTATTAATGACCATGTCAAGGTTCACATCACCTGCCCCTGTGGTTCTGAGGGATGTAGATCCATTAGGTGAAGCATAGTCATCAAATATGGGTCGCCATGGCCTCGTATGTCAGGCACAGGTCACCACTGAACAAGTGGTATGTGACTGAATGGAGCAGGAGACCATACAGTCGGGCAGCATAACACAAATACCTGACACCCTGCATCCGTCTGACGATGAACCTATGGGGCCTTCCCAGCTGCTGCAGGTGTCGGGTCAGATACCTTCCGAACGGGGCAATGTACTCAATCATAGGTCTAATGAGTAATGAGTACAAGGAGATGATGACCTACCCTGATCTAGATGTGAATCCCTGCACGATCAGGTGGGCAATGTAGAAGTTCTACCGAACCACGTTAGCAACGTGTGTGTCGAACGAATGGTGACTGGCAACCTGGGTCCCCAGATCCCTGGTAATTCCCTCTGTGCTCAGTGGACTGCCACCCATATGGCGGCTAGGGGTGTCCTTGTTCTTCCTGATGGGTATGACTATGCATTACCCGGCATTCAGCTGTAGGCCATGTCCCTGGCAGCAGATATCCATATCTGTGAGGCCCCTTTGAAGGATATCTGTGTCAGATGTCCGTCCCACTATGGCACCCAGTTCGCAGTCATCTGCAAACAATGTCAGCCATAACCCCCCTGTGTTTGCTTGTACTTTGGAAATGTAGATGCAGAAAAAGAGTGGACCCAGGACAGAGCCCCGTGGGACACCGACTGTGACTGGCAGTGAGTCTGACATGGTGCCAGCAACTATGACCGTGTGGGTTGTGTCACCTAGCCAGTTTGCAACCCATCCTGCGATGTACGGGTCCACATCCAAGCCGATGGGTTTATCAATGATACCCGAGGGGGGTATTGTGTTGAAGGCCTTTGCCAGGTCGAGGTAGGCTGTATGGACTGCTTGACCCTCATCAATGGCCTCGGTGACTGTTCCTAAAACGTCAACCAAGTTTTAAACGCACGATCTGCCCTTGACCAAGACAAACTGGGTTGGATGCAAAGTATGCAGGTCCCCTATGTCGTCATCTATGAGCTCCAGTATGATCCTTCCCCATGTCTTTGCAGATAAGGCTTCTCAAGCTAATGGGACGGTAATAACCAGGGTCAGTGGAGGCACTGCCCCTGTGAAGTGGGACTACAGTCGCCGTGCGCCACAACTTGGGTACGTTACCCGAGGTGAGGCTAAGATTACACAGCTGTCCTAACTGTGGAGCTAATTCCTCAATGAGATCGCGGAGTACACAGCCGGGACACCATCCGGTCCCATGGATGCTGAGTTCACTACCTTGGAGAGAGCATGTCCCACCTGTGTGTTACAGAACATTCGGGGGCCACAATCTTATGGTACAGACATCTCTCCATGTGGGGGGGGGTGGAGATGTCTTCACCGAACCTGTCAACCAGTATGTTGGCAATGTGTGTATGTTCAGTAAACCTCACATCATTGTGAACCCAGTCAGAGCATATCTGGGAGTGTCCTCCCAGGTGTCCAACATAGCTAAAGAAGGCCGTATGATTGTCTGTCGAGTCCTTGGTGATATATCTGTGGGACCTGCCCCGGATGATGTCATGAGAGCTTGTAGTCCTTCACATATAATGAGCAAGGGTGTCATACCTCACAAGGAGTCTGCACTGTCTTGTAGTAGCTACCTCCTCTCGTTGTAGAGCTTGTGTATGGCTGGGGTACACCACACTGGATGCTTGGCATTGGTACAAAGACCCACAGTTGGGTAAGGGATTGCCTGATCCATGCAGTCCTGTAGGTGCTGGTAGAAGGCATATGTAAGTGATGCAGTGGCTTGAGTAATGTTCACCACTGGCTCAGGGGCCTTAAAGGAGGCCACACTAGTGTTTAGAAATGTGAAGTCGGCTTATGAGAAAGCCATATGTATGGTAACCGGCACCACCCACAGCATTGTATGACAATAGCAGAAGCTATTGGCCAAATAACATAGTATTAACCTCATTATTAAAATATGTATTATTATGTATTTAGTTATATGTTACTGCTAATTACACTTGAAAATGCCCGGTAAGACCGGGCGAAAGTGCTCGTGATCTACCTGTTATGGTGGTGTCATTCTGACAATAAAGTGGCGATACTTCCCTATTGGGACTTCTGGGGATTATTTAAAGCAGTTGTTAACCTGCATCTCTGGATGTACACCATTTGGTTTCATTTTTGAAAAACCTGGTTTTCGTAGCACTACATAATATGGGTAGTCAAACAGACATCCGCGAATGGGGAACATACAGCAGCAGTCAAAACCACTGGCCACATGGACACAGTCCAACAAGTTCTACACTTCACATATGCACATCGGTGTCCATTGTAGGACCCAAAAATTGATCCGTACAGAATTCCATCCAGCCGTCACCGTTCCACCAGAAGACGCGACAGCCGTGAGTACGGCACAGCTAGACATATGCACCACCAGCGTGTTTAAGGTTGATGACAAGTGTCCATGAAATGCAGGACATATGAACAGAAATCCCCAGATCGTCGAGTCCATAGAACTGCATCCACATCCCAGTCCCGCACACATGAAGGATGTGTAATGGGTACCGTCGAGGGTCGCAGCCATGGTATCCTGGGTATGCAGAAATGGGGCTCGGTGTTGTTTGGCAGATAATTCGTCGTCCCGCCCCGTGGGAGGGATGTGGGTGTAGCACATGCCTTACTCCCCACTAATAATGCAAATCATCCACCGGATAATGCTAAATGCAGGTGTGAAATGTGTACAGCCCTATACCAGTGTCCAGTAGGCAAGTCCCATGGATGGACAAGCGTACGACCAAGATGGCACCCATAACTGCAAACCTGGTGGAATTACACAGCTGCAGTAAGGCATAACACAGGAAATACAGATAGGGACTACAGTAGACACTCCCCATACAAAGTCAGACCGCCGTGCGAATACCGGCGTACACAGCACTCAATCTGCCAGCACCAAAATGGGATCACTCGCTTCCATACTGCGGAACAAATGGGCAACCTGTGGAACACATATTAATGGCACACCAACAACGTCAACTAGGAAGGTCATAGGATGGTTAAACTATGGCGTTCCCACTTATAAAGAACATCTGTCAATGAATAAATAGGATCCACATATTTTGGTGGTGTTATTTTGACAATATAGTGGCGGATATTTCCTATTGGGCCTTCTGAGGATTATTGAAAGCAGTCACTAACCTGCATCTTTGGATGTACACCATTTGTTTTCAGTTCTGAATAACCTGGTTTTCGTAGCATTACATAATACGGGTAGTCAAACAGACATCCGCGACTGGGGAACATACAGCAGCAGTCAAACCCACTGGCCAGATGGACACAGTCCAACAAGTTCTACACTTTACATATGCACATTGGTGTCCATTGTAGGACCCCAAAAATTGATCCGTACACTATATCATCCAGCTGCTGCCATTCCACCCAGAAGAAGCGACAGCCGTGACTACGGCATAGCTAGACATATGCACCACCAGCGTGTTTAAGGTTGATGACAAGTGTCCATGAAATGCAGGACATATGAACAGAAATCCCCAGATTGTCGAGTCCATAGAAGTGCGTCCACATCCCAGTCCCGCACACATGAAGGATGTGTAATGGGTACCGTCGAGGGTTGCAGCCATGTGATCCTGGGTATGCAGAAATGGGGCTCGGTGTTGTTTGGCAGAAAATCCGTTGTCCCGCCCCGTGGGAGGGATGTGGGTATAGCACATGGCTCACTCCCCACTAATAATGCTAAGCATCCACCGGATAATGCTAAATGCAGGTGTGAAATGTGTACAGCCCTATACCAGTGTCCAGTAGGCAATTCCCAGGGATGGACAAGCGTACGACCAAGATGGCACCCATAATTGCAGACCCGGTGGAATTACACAGCTGCAGTCAGGCATAACACAGGAAATACAGATAGGGACTACAGTAGACACTCCCCATACAAGGTTAGACCGCCGTGCGAATACCGGCGTACACAGCACTCAATCTGCCAGCACCAAAATGGGGATCACTCGCTGCCATACTGCGGAACAAATGGGCGACCTGTGGAACACATACTAATGGCACACCAACAACGTCAACTAGGAAGGTCAGTCAAAGCCACCGGCCAGATGGACACAATTCAACAAGTTCTATATTTTACACATGCACATTGGTGTCCATTGTAGGACCCAAAAATTGATTACTATGGAATATCATACAGCTTTTATCGTCATTCCAGAAGAAGCGACAGCCATGACTACGGCACAGCTAGATATATGCAGCACCAGCATGTTTACGTTTGATGACATGTGTCCATGAAATGCAGGACATATGGACAGAAGTCCCCAGAGTCCCGAGTCCATAGAAGTGCGTCCACATCCCAGTCCCGCACACATGAAGGATGTATAATGGGTACCGTCGAGGGTTGCAGCCATGGGATCCTGGGTATGCAGAAATGGGGCTCGGTGTTGATTGGCAGATAATCCATTGTCCCGCCCCATGGGAGGGATGTGGGTGTAGCACATGCCTTACTCACCACAAATAATGCAAAGCATCCACCGGATAATGCTAAATGCAGGTGTGGAATGTGTATACAGATAGGGACTACAGTAGACACACCCCATACAAAGTCAGACCGCCGTGCGAATACCGGCGTACACAGCACCCACTCTGCCAGCAAGAAAATGGGGATCACACGCTACCATACTGCGGAACAAATGGGCGACCTGTGGAACACATATTAATGGCGCACCAACAACGTCAACTAGGAAGGTCATAGGATGGTTAAACTATGGCGTTCCCAATTATAAAGAACATCCGTCAATGAATTAGTAGGATCGACATGTTTTGGTGGTGTTAGGTATGACAATACAGAGGCGGATATTTCCCATTGGGGCCTCTGAAGTTTATTTAAACCAGTTGCTAACCTGCATCATTGGATTTACACCATGTGGGTTCATTTCAGAAAAAAATGGTTTTCGTAGCACTACATAATATGTGTAGTCAAACAGTCATCCGCCATTGGGGAACATACAGCAGCAGTCAAACCCACTGGCCAGATGGACACAGTCCAACAAGTTCTACACTTTACATATGCACATCGGTGTCCATTGTAGGACCCCAAAAATTGATCCGTACGCCACATCTACCAGCTGCGATCGAGCGACCTAGAAGGAGTGAACAGCCGTGACTACAGCACAGCTAGACATATGCACAACCAGCGTGTTTAAGGTTGATGACAAGTGTCCATGAAATGCAGGACATATGAACAGAAATCCCCAGATTGTCGAGTCCATAGAAGTGCGTCCACATCCCATTCCAGCACACATGACGGATGTGTAATGGGTACCGTCGAGGATTGCAGCCATGGGATCCTGGGTATGCAGAAATGGGGCTCGGTGTTGTTTGGCAGATAATCCGTCGTTCCACCCCGTGGGAGGGATGTGGGAGTAGCACATGCCTTACTCCCCACTAATAGTGCAAAGCATCCACCGGAGAATGCTAAATGCAGCTGTGAAATGTGTACAGCCCTATACCAGTGTCCAGTAGGCAATTCCCATGGATGGACAAACGTACGACCAAGATGGCACCCATAACCGCAAAGCTGGTGGAATTACACAGCTGCAGTAAGGCATAACACAGGAAATACACATAGGGACTACAGTACACACTCCCCATACAAAGTCAGACCGCCGTGCGGATACCGGCGTACAGAGCACTCAATCTGCCAGCAAGAAAATGGGGATCAATCACGTCCATACTGCGGAACAAATGGGCGACCTGCGGAATACACACTAATGGCACACCAACAACGTCAACTAGGAAGGTCATAGGATCTGTAAACTATGGTGTACCCACTTATAAAGAACATCCTTCGATGAATTAATAGGATCTACATGTTTTGGTGGTGTTAATCTGACAAGACAGTGGCGGATATTTCCTATTCAGACTACTGAGGATTAGTTAAAGCTGTTGCTAACCTGCATCATGACATTAACACCATTTGGGTTCATTTTAGAATAACCTGGTTTTCGTAGCACTACATAATATGGGTAGTCAAACAGACATCCGCGATTGGGGAACATACAGCAGCAGTCAAAACCACTGGCCAGATGGACACAGTCCAACAAGGTCTACACTTTACATATGCACATTGGTGTCCATTGTAGGACCCAAAAATTGATCCTTACGGAATACCATTCAGCTGCTATCATACTACCAGAAGAAGTGATAGCCGTGACTACGGCACAGCTAGACATATGCACCACCAGCGTGTTTAAGGTTGATGACAAGTGTCCATGACATGCAGGACATATGAACAGAAATCCCCAGATTGACGAGTCCATAGAGGTGCATCCAAATCCCATTCCCGCACACCTGAAGGGTGTGTAATGGGTACCGTCGAGGGTTGCAGCCATGGGATCGTGGGTATGCAGAAATGGGGCTCGGTGTTGACTGGCAGATAATCCGTTGTCCCGCCCCGTGGGAGGGATGTGGGTATAGGACATGCCTTACTCCCCACTAATAATGCAAATCATCCACCGGAGAATGCTAAATGCAGCTGTGAAATGTGTACAGCCCTATACCAGTGTCCAGTAGGCAATTCCCATGGATGGACAAACGTACGACCAAGATGGCACCCATAACTGCAAACCGGGTGGAATTACACAGCTGCAGTAAGGCATGACACAGGAAATACACATAGGGACTACAGTAGACACTCCCCATACAAAGCCAGACCGCCGTGCGAATACCGGCGTACACAGCACTCAATCTGCCAGCAAGAAAATGGGGATCTCTCGCTTCCATACTGCGGAACAAATGGGCGACCTGCAGAACACATACTAATGGCACACCAACAATGTCTACTAGGAAGGTCATAGGATGTTTAAACTCTGGTGTTCCCACTTATAAAGAACATCCTGCAATGACTTACTAGGATCTACATGTTTTGGTTGTGTGATTGTGACAATACAGAGGCGGAAATATCCTAATGGGACATCTGAGGATTAGTTAAAGCATTTGTTAGCCTGCATCATTGGATTTACACCATTTGGGTTCAGTTTAGACAATCCAGGTTTACGTAGCACTACATAATATGGGTAGTCAAACAGACATCCGTGATTGGGGAACATACAGCAGCAGTCAAACCCACTGGCCAGATGGACACAGTCCAACAAGTTCTACACTTTACATATGCACATTGGTGTCCATTGTAGGACTCCAAAAATTTATCCGTACGCAATGTCAACTGGCTGCAATCGAAAGACCCAGAAGAACTGACAGCCGTGACTACAGCACAGCTAGACATATGCACCACCAGCGTGTTTAAGGTTGATGTCAAGTGTCCATGAAATGCAGGACATATGAACAGAAATCCCCAGATTGTAGAGTCCATAGAGGTGCGTCCACATCCCATTCCCGCACACCTGAAGGGTGTGTAATGGGTACCATCGAGGGTTGCAGCCATGGGATTGTGGGTATGCAGAAATGGGGCTCGGTGTTGATTGGCAGATAATCCGTTGTCCCACCCCGTAGGAGGAATGTGGGTATAGGACATGCGTTACTCCCCACTAATAATGCAAAGCATCCACCGGAGAATGCTAAATGCAGCTGTGAAATGTGTACAGCCCTATACCAGTGTCCAGTAGGCAATTCCCATGGATGGACAAACGTACGACCAAGATGGCACCCATAACTGCAAACCGGGTGGAATTACACAGCTGCAGTAAGGCATAACACAGGAAATACACATAGGGACTACAGTACACACTCCCCATACAAAGTCAGACCACCGTGCGAATACCGGCGTACACAGAACTCAATCTGCCAGCAAGAAAATGGGGATCACTCTCTTCCATACTGCGGAACAAATGGGCGACCTGCGGAACACATACTAATGGCACACCAACAACGTCTACTAGGAAGGTCATAGGATGTTTAAACTTTGGCGTTCCCACTTATAAAGAACATCCTGCAATGAATTAATAGGATCTACATGTTTTGGTTGTGTGATTGTGACAATACAGAGGCGGAAATATCCTAATGGGACATCTGAGGATTAGTTAAAGCATTTGTTAGCCTGCATCATTGGATTTACACCATTTGGGTTCAGTTTAGACAATCCCGGTTTACATAGCACTACATAATATGGGTAGTCAAACAGACATCCGTGTTTGGGGAACATACAGCAGCAGTCAAACCAACTGGCCAGATGGACACAGTCCAACAAGTTCTACACTTTACATATGCACATTGGTGTCCATTGTAGGACCCAAAAATCTAACCCTATGCAAAAGATACGAGATGGAGGAAGCGACGCTGAAAGAGTAACAGCCGTGACTACGGCACAGCTAGACATATGCACCACCAGCGTGTTTAAGGTTGCTGACAAGTGTCCATGAAATGTAGGACATATGAGCAGAAATCCCCAGATGGTCGAGTCCATAGAAGTGTGTCCACATCCCAGTCCCGCACACATGAAGGATGTGCAATGGGTACCGTCGAGGGCTCCAGCCATGGGATCGTGGGTATGCAGAAATGGGGCTCGGTGTTGTTTGGCAGATAATCCGTTGTCCCGCCCCGTGGGAGGGATGTGGGTATAGCACATGCCTTACTCCCCACCAATAATGCAAATCATCCACCGGAGAATGCTAAATGCAGCTGTGAAATTAGTACAGCCCTATACCAGTGTCCAGTAGGCAATTCCCATGGATGGACAAACATATGACCAAGATGGCACCCATAACTGCAAACCTGGTGGAAGTACACAGCTGCAGTAAGGCATAACACAGGAAATACAGATAGGGACTACAGTACACACTCCCCATACAAAGTCAGACTGCCGTGCGAATACCGGTGTACACAGCACTCAATCTGCCAGCAAGAACATGGGGATCACTCGTTACCATACTGCAGAACAAATGGGCGACCTACGGAACACATACTAATGGCACACCAACAACGTCAACTAGGAAGGTCATAGGATCTGTAAACTATGGCGTTCACACTTATAAAGAACATCCTTCAATGAATTAATAGGATCTACATGTTTTGGTTGTGTTATTTTGACAATACTGTGGCGGAAATTTCCTAATGGGACATCTGAGGATTAGTAAGCATTTGTTAGCCTGCATCATTGGATTTACACCATTTGGGTTCAGTTTAGAAAAGCCTGGTTAACGTAGCACTACATAATATGGGTAGTCAAACAGACATCCGCGATTGGGGAACATACAGCAGCAGTCAAACCCACTGGCCAGATGGACACAGTCCAACAAGTTCTACACTTTACATATGCACATTGGTGTCCATTGTAGGACCCAAAAATTCATCCATACGCAATGTCAATCAGCTGCGATCGAGAGACCCAGAAGAACTGACAGCCGTGACTACGGCACAGCCAGACATATGCACCACCAGCGTGTTCAAGGTTGATGGCAGGTGTCCATGAAATGCAGGACATATGAACAGAAATCCCCAGTTTGTAGAGTCCATAAAAGTGTGTCCACATCCCATTCCCGCACACATGACAGATGTGTAATGGGTACCGTCGAGGGTTGCAGCCATGGGATCCTGGGTATGCAGAAATGGGGCTCGGTGTTGTTTGGCAGATAATCCGTTGTCCCGCCCCGTGGGAGGGATGTGGGAGTAGCACATGCCTTACTCCCCACTAATAGTGCAAAGCATCCACCGGATAATGCTAAATGCAGGTGTGTAATGTGTACTGCCCTATACCAGTGTCCAGTAGGCAATTGCCATGGATGGACAAGCGTACGACCACGATGGCACCCATAACTGCAAACCTGGTGGAATCACACAGCTGCAGTAAGGCATAACACAGGAAATACACATAGGGACTACAGTAGACACTCCCCATACATAGTCAGACCGCCATGCGAATACCGGCGTACACAGCACTCAATCTGCCAGCACCAAACTGGGGATCACTCGCTTCCATACCGCGGAACAAATGGGCAACCTGTGGAACACATACCAATGGCACAATAACAACGTCAGCTAGGAAGGTCATAGGATGGTCAAACTATGGCGTTCCCACTTATGAAGAACATCCTTCAGTGAATTAATAGGATTAATGTCAATTGACCATGGAATACACCTAATCAACATCAAAGAACCGCTGGCACCTTATGGCACACAATCCAAAACACACATAGGTAGATGAAACAGTCAACATAGACATTGTCCAGGACAGGTCACAAATGGTATACAAAGGTTCCTTCATAGACATGTAAGCGCTTTCACCCGTAGGCTCCGTCAGACTTACACATAACATAAAGGCATCCAGGCTTTAAATATCCCCCCTTACACTTTCATTGGTTACTTCCTCAGCAAACAATGAACATGTAACCACAGCACATAAAGCACAGATGCAATGTTAACTACACACACATATATTAACATCTACAAAAACATCCTATTAACACATGTATTATATGATATTGTACTATGCCTAATACTCATCAATCAAAGCTCTAACAATATATGTAGAAGATATGCATATCATATCAATGTAATACAGTGGTACACAACTGAAAGAGTGGAGTAATGTGTGTTAACTGTATATCTGTACCTAAACTACATTCCTGTTACGGGGGTTTAAGCCACCTGCTTCTCAAAAGCGTCTTCATCAGTGTTTAATCAGTCAGCCCTGGTGTGTGGTCAACCCTCCACCTAATAACCCATCTAAATCCGCATTCCAAAGCGTAGTTGATGAGGTCCCCCCTCTGGTATTATAACCTAGCCTTCGTAAAACACTGAATGCAGATGTATACCTTGTGATGTGCTCATAGCCGGCCATAGGCATACACCAATCCTGCATCTGCCTCGGGCGCTGCACTAGTAGGGCCACCTGTCTAGTAGGTATGTCACGTAGGTATACCAGGATGGGGGCACCATGTGTTGTGCTGGTGGGCGCCATGGAGCCCTATAGCCTAGGGCAGCAGTTGATCTAAGGCCGCTGCCGTAGGAGGGGTAGTACGGTCTGCAGGTAAGTGCAAACGTGCACATGAAACAGCGGTCCACAAGGATTACCCATAGTGGCGACACCTGCACAGATGGCTATAGCGGGACACACACACGACCATGCATACAGCACAGTTAGACATACACACACCAGAAATAGGCAATTACACACAAGGTTTATGGCGTGTACGGGTACAGTGTCAGTACAGCAAGGATAGCTGTCTGCCACGATATCCAGCAGATGTCTCTTGGGTGTTCTGGTATACGGACGTTGCATGGATAATGAGTGGATATGCATCGTACCACAGTTCTATGTGTCAGCCGTGCAAATATGCGATACATGGGACAGACAGCTGTGCATGCAAGAGCAGCGCTATGGGCACAACATAGGTATGTGGATATACAATGACAGAGATACAGACGGACACATGTGGCAAGCCCGTGAGTGTAACGTACACAGCACCACCCCACCACACCATAGAAGGGTGCACGTGGAGAACATGCTACGGAGGTCGCCAACCACAGCAGGCACACAGGCAGTCCATGAGCTGCGTCTCACCATCCACAAACACAGGGATGGCGGCAGGATATGAGTGTTCTGCGGAAACTCTAAAGCCATACCCTATGAACCCATGCAGCTGGGAGCATAGACACACACACACATGTGGCAGGCATGGTGGTTGACCACAACCCCACATACCCAACCGCACAACAGTATGACACAGGTATGGAACACGCTACGTGGACCACCGAACACAGCACCGTCAGAGGCACATGTCCAGGTGGGTGACAACATCCGTAAAGGAATAGTCGCCGATAGCCAAGGTATGTGTTGCCAAGAGTTTAAAATAACTACACTCTACTAGGAAAGCTGTGAACACACACACCCCACACACACATGGGGAAGGGCCGGGAGCTGAACCTACGCCTACCTACATGAATTCACTACAGCATGATGCATTTACAGAACGAGCTACCGAGATTACTGAGCACAGCGCTGTCAGAGGCATACTTCTAGGCGGGTGACATCACCTGTAAGGGAATAGCTGACAATAGCCAAGGTATGTGTTGCGAAGCGTCTAAAAGCATGTTCATCTGCAGAGGCAGCTGGAAACACACACACACAGACAGGGAAGGGCCGGGAGTCGAACTTACGCCTACCTACATGGATTTACTACAGCATGATGCATTTACAGAACGCGCTACCGAGATTACTGAGCACAGCGCTGTCAGAGGCATACTTCTAGGTGGGTGACATCACCCGTAAGGGAATAGCTGACAATAGCCAAGGTATGTGTTGCGAAGCGTCTAAAAGCATGTTCATCTGCAGAGACAGCTGGAAACACACACACACAGGAAAGGGCCAGGAGTCGAACTTATGCCTACCTACATGGATTCACTACAGCATGATGCATTTACAGAACGCGCTACCGAGATTACTGAGCACAGCGCTGTCAGAGGCATACTTCTAGGCGGGTGACATCACCCATAAGGGAATAGCTGACAATAGCCAAGGTATGTGTTGCGAAGCGTCTAAAAGCATGTTCATCTGCAGAGGCAGCTGGAAACACACACACACACACACACACACACACACAGGGAAGGGCCGGGAGTCGCACTTACGCCTACCTACATGGATTCACTACAGCATGATGCATTTACAGAAAGCGCTACCGAGATTACTGAGCACAGCGCTGTCAGAGGCATACTTCTAGGCGGGTGACATCACCCGTAAGGGAATAGCTGACAATAGCCAAGGTATGTGTTGCGAAGCATCTAAAAGCATGTTCATCTGCTGAGGCAGCTGGAAACACACACACACACACACACACACACAGGGAAGGTCCGGGAGTCGAACTTACGCCTACCTACATGGATTCACTACAGCATGATGCATTTACAGAACGCGCTACCAAGATTACTGAGCACAGCGCTGTCAGAGGCATACTTCTAGGCGGGTGACATCACCCGTAAGGGAATAGCTGACAATAGCCAAGGTATGTCTTGCGAAGCGTCTAAAAGCATGTTCATCTGCAGAGGCAGCTGGAAACACACACACACACACACAGAAGGGCCGGGAGTCAAACATATGCCTACCTACATGAATTCACTACAGCATGATGCATTTACAGAACGCGCTACTGAGATTACTGAGCACAGCGCTGTCAGAGGCATACTTCTAGGCGGGTGACATCACCCATAAGGGAATAGCTGACAATAGCCAAGGTATGTGTTGCGAAGCGTCTAAAAGCATATTCATCTGCAGAGGCAGCTGGAAACACACACGGAAGGGCCGGGAGTCGAACTTACGCCTACCTACATGAATTCACTACAGCATGATGCATTTACAGAACGCGCTACCAAGATTACTGAGCACAGCGCTGTCAGAGGCATACTTCTAGGCGGGTGACATCACCCGTAAGGGAATAGCTGACAATAGCCAAGGTATGTGTTGCGAAGCATCTAAAAGCATGTTCATCTGCAGAGGCAGCTGGAAACACACACACACACACACACACGGAAGGGCCGGGAGTCGAACTTACGCCTACCTACATGAATTCACTACAGCATGATGCATTTACAGAACGCGCTACCGAGATTACTGAGCACAGCACTGTCAGGAGGCATACCCCTAGGTGGGTGGTATCATCTGCAGAGGCAAGGCGGCCGATGGGAATGAAGACAGAGTGCGCAGTCACACAGCCTGTTACCATCCCAAGGTGGCCGTACAGTAACACGGTAGTGCTGCAGTCGGGAATACCAACCAACTACGGAGCAGTACATCACAACATGAATACGGGATGCACCACATACAGTATACCCTATGAGAGGGCATGCGGCGTGCAGGATGTAGGCAGCCATTGTGGCATAACAGCCGCATATGAGTCACCTGGATGGTCACCATGACTATGCAGGATGTCATTGGCCATGGCTACACGCCTAGTAGCAGACATCGATGCCGACTGTAGTGTGTACCCCTGAATGGTGTACTGGCCATGCCTCTGACACCTAGCAGATGCGGAGGGGAGACAGACATGCTCACGGGGTATCAACGCAGACGGCCGCGGTGTGCACTGTACTGTGTGTCCATCTACACAGCTGCTTACTGGGCATGCTCAGACAGAATCGGCACAGTGCAGACTTGCATACACATGGGGCTACGGCATGAGAGGCAGAATGTGGACCATCGTGTGTGTCCACCCACACAACAGCAACCCGGCCATGCCACAGACGTGGCAGTTGCAAAGGGGAAACAGGTATGCACACGGGGTATCAATGCAGACGGGTGCGGTGTGCACTGTAATGTGTGTCCATCTACACAGCTGCTTACTGGGCATGCTCAGACACTTAGAATCGGCACAGTGCAGACATGCATACACATGGGGCAACGGCATGGGAGGCAGAATGTGGACCGTCGTGTGTCTACCCACACAACAGCAACCGGCCATGCCACAGGCGTGGCAGTTGTGAAGGGGAAACAGGCATGCACACGGGTATCAATGCAGACGGGCGGTGTGCACTGTACTGTGTGTCCATCTACACAGCTGCTTACTGGGCATGCTCAGACACTTAGAATCGGCACAGTGCAGACTTGCATACACATGGGGCGACGGCATGGGAGGCAGAATGTGGACCGTCGTGTGTGTCCACCCACACAACAGCAACTCGGCCATGCTCACACACGTAGTATGTGCTATCCCGTCCCCGATGCAGACGGAGTGCACACACCGCAAGTCACGGCCAGGTAAACCCGTACACATGCACAGGGTGGACACACATGCAGTCACACGTACACACACAGATGACAGCACAGGCGTCACGGGTGCAGGCTGAACATGTACACACCATAGTGAACACTGTAGCTGCTATGCCAGCACCATGTCATCGGTGCAGCAGTGTGCCTCACGGTCCAGCAACTGCATGTGACATATGTCCAGAAGACTATGTGGCGGTGTACGTCCGTCGTGCAGAGTACACATGTACTATCAATGATCCCACAGGTGTGATGTAGTCCACCCATACCGGTATACACGGACAGGCGTGCTCCACACATACCACGGGCCTGACACAGGTATGACACATGACTGCAGCTGTACCACCTTGAAACAATGTCCGGATATGTCACATATGTGGTTTCCTGGCTGTGTGCATGGACTGCACGCAGGACACATACGAAGCCTGCACAAGCGCACGTGTAATACACGAAGGGAAGGAGGACACATGTCTGTGGTATGCACCCCCTACAGGGTGTAGCAGTGTTCACTGGGACACATACCCCTGTACAGTTTGCCTGTGACAGCTGTGATACCATACCACAGTCCATGTTCCATGTATGTTGACACACATGTCACAACGTAGCAATGCATACACACATGGCAAAAGGGGATACATGTGACACATGTACTGTGCACAGTGCAGCCATGCAGGAGCGGTGTTCGGTGTCCGTAACACAGTTGCAACCCCCTCCCACATGCATACCCATCATGGGGGCCGTCATATGGTGGCATAGTAACAGCACGCATGGCAGTCTGTGTGTACACCATTTGTTTAAACACCTGTCCACATGCATGTGTGCGGGTGCTGGTCACAGGTGTATCACACACCATCCTACCCTGCCATGTGCATACAGTCTGCATGTAGGCAGCCATTGTGGCATAACAGCCGCATATGAGTCACCTGGATGGTCACCATGGCTATGCAGGATGTCATTGGCCATGGCTACACGCCTAGTAGCAGACATCGGTGCCGACTGTAGTGTGTACCCCTGAATGGTGTACTGGCCATGCCTCTGACACCTAGCAGATGCGGAGGGGAGACAGACATGCTCACGGGGTATCAACGCAGACGGCCGCGGTGTGCACTGTACTGTGTGTCCATCTACACAGCTGCTTACTGGGCATGCTCAGACAGAATCGGCACAGTGCAGACTTGCATACACATGGGGCTACGGCATGAGAGGCAGAATGTGGACCATCGTGTGTGTCCACCCACACAACAGCAACCCGGCCATGCCACAGACGTGGCAGTTGCAAAGGGGAAACAGGTATGCACACGGGGTATCAATGCAGACGGGTGCGGTGTGCACTGTAATGTGTGTCCATCTACACAGCTGCTTACTGGGCATGCTCAGACACTTAGAATCGGCACAGTGCAGACATGCATACACATGGGGCAACGGCATGGGAGGCAGAATGTGGACCGTCGTGTGTGTCTACCCACACAACAGCAACCCGGCCATGCCACAGACGTGGCAGTTGTGAAGGGGAAACAGGCATGCACACGGGGTATCAATGCAGACGGGCGCGGTGTGCACTGTACTGTGTGTCCATCTACACAGCTGCTTACTGGGCATGCTCAGACACTTAGAATCGGCACAGTGCAGACTTGCATACACATGGGGCGACGGCATGGGAGGCAGAATGTGGACCGTCGTGTGTGTCCACCCACACAACAGCAACTCGGCCATGCTCACACACGTAGTATGTGCTACGCGCCGTCCCGCATGCAGACGGAGTGCACACACCGCAAGTCACGGCCAGGTAAACCCGTACACATGCACAGGGTGGACACACATGCAGTCACACGTACACACACAGATGACAGCACAGGCGTCACGGGTGCAGGCTGAACATGTACACACCATAGTGAACACTGTAGCTGCTATGCCAGCACCATGTCATCGGTGCAGCAGTGTGCCTCACGGTCCAGCAACTGCATGTGACATATGTCCAGAAGACTATGTGGCGGTGTACGTCCGTCGTGCAGAGTACACATGTACTATCAATGATCCCACAGGTGTGATGTAGTCCACCCATACCGGTATACACGGACAGGCGTGCTCCACACATACCACGGGCCTGACACAGGTATGACACATGACTGCAGCTGTACCACCTTGAAACAATGTCCGGATATGTCACATATGTGGTTTCCTGGCTGTGTGCATGGACTGCACGCAGGACACATACGAAGCCTGCACAAGCGTACGCGGTAATACACACACGAAGGGAAGGAGGACACATGTCTGTGGTATGCACCCCCTACAGGGTGTAGCAGTGTTCACTGGGACACATACCCCTGTACAGTTTGCCTGTGACAGCTGTGATACCATACCACAGTCCATGTTCCATGTATGTTGACACACATGTCACAACGTAGCAATGCATACACACATGGCAAAAGGGGATACATGTGACACATGTACTGTGCACAGTGCAGCCATGCAGGAGCGGTGTTCGGTGTCCGTAACACAGTTGCAACCCCCTCCCACATGCATACCCATCATGGGGGCCGTCATATGGTGGCATAGTAACAGCACGCATGGCAGTCTGTGTGTACACCATTTGTTTAAACACCTGTCCACATGCATGTGTGCGGGTGCTGGTCACAGGTGTATCACACACCATCCTACCCTGCCATGTGCATACAGTCTGCTATGTCACCTTTACATGACAGCGCTGCCATGATGCATACCCATCGGCCATGCGTGATCGACCATATGTCACATTGCCACTGTAACCCCTACCACCTCCCAAGTGCAGATATTGGCACAGCTGCCAGATACAGTGGTAGTACGCAGGATGCACCACATACCGCTGCACGCCTGCACAAATCCCATGTAGCGGGTGTGGCATTCCTAGCACCAACATGTGTGCAGGAATGTGTGCCCATGTATGCCACAGATCAGGGGGACTATGTGCCACGTGCCACACATCACTGTACACCATGTTAGAGATCTGTACCTACCTCAGTGTGGGGTGCATCGATGTGGATGGTGTAGTACATGCAACACGTCATCCCTCCGTGTAGACATGTGTGGCCACCACCATGTCAGTGTGTCAACATGTGTGTATGTCTGCTGCCTGTTGAGAGGGTGTATGCAGATATAGTGTTGTGACTGGACACTGACCACACAGGGTGACCATCCCGTACTGGTGCTGCATTGTACAGCCCTGTCATTGCCATACCTGTGAGCCTTACTGGCCACCTGTGCAAGACCACCCCCTGTGACATGGCACATCGGTGCATTGTCTTGTGAGGGTGCTGACCACACAGACAGGTGTCCCCATCTGCACACAATGGTGTGTGTGCCATAGAGGTGTACGATGCGGGCATATTCCTGTACCGGTACAGCATCCGACTGTCGAACACCGTGCACCACAGCTGACAGGTGACACCTGCGGTCAGTAGCCAGCACACTGCGTATGACACCTGCAGAATGTCACCATACCTGTACTGTCTCATGCCATGTATGTGATGTCTCTGTCCACCGTAGCCTGTGGCACCGACCACAGGCGTCAGGTGCAGTATATGTGTGGACATGTGCGTCATGTACCGTGTAAGCAACGTTACACTGTATCCGGCTCCGTGCTCCGCAGGTTTATGTGTATGGCCTCTCTTCTTGCAATCCCGACTGTCTGTTCTCTATATCACAAGAGCTCTGCACCTGCTTCCATAGTATTCCTACATAGGTAGTCCCTATAGGTGCCTTCTGACCCGGGTACACAGCAAATGCATTCACGTTCTCTGGCATGTTGAAGGGTCAATTGCTAGTGACCTCTCCTGTTCAGATGGTGAATCTGGGCGTCCTGGCCACTGTTACAGGTGCCGCATGGACACGGACAAGCCACACCTCCCCCAATGAACATAATACATGTGACAGACGCAACTATATAGCCAGACAGGGGGCTGTGCTCTCTCACACCATGACCGGCAAGACCACGCGGGAGGGGAAGGACACCATGCACACCACATACCCAGTGTCACATGTGACTATCGCAAATGCTAATCAAACACATGAACACACTAAGACCTACCTGGAGGCACTGTTAAGACATGTCATGAACCTAACGAGCCCTCTGAAGCAGACACACAAGCAACTGCCTCCACAAGACATAGGACATGCAACACATAGTTTTCAACGTCAGTGTGCTAAACTGTCAGAGCCCCAAAGGCAACACACACACTGCCAGACACACCTGTAATGGGTGACGCCACTGTCAGACACACCGACGTCCCACCCACCAGACTGAACAAGGGAATGATCACAGTAGGCTGCCTGCCGGGCGCTGGAATACACCACATAACACATGCACTCAGGTCACTCCGCAGCATGTACAGGTACGACGCGGTCATTGCCCATGCTGGTGTCAATGACTGGAGACATACCACCCTGGGATACATTAAAGGAGACATAGAGGGCCACTCAGATTGTGTAGCCCAGGCCGGCATGTCCCTGACCCTGGGCAGTATCCCACCCTCATCAAGTATGATGCCAGTATACTGGCTCAAAGTGGTCACCCTTGATAATGTGCCTGGTTACCGGTGTCAGTCTGAGGGGATCCAGATTCCTCATACCTGGGATGACATGCTTGGCATGCCACGCCCCTTTGGATGGTATGGCTCGCACCTGTCGCCCCTGGTCTTCAAGGGTTTGGCTAAGGCACCTGCCACCCCCACAGTGCCCACTGCAGGCACGGCTGGAATGATAAACCTACCACCCTACACTACAAACCTGGAGAACACACAGGGTAATACTGCTCACTGCCAGTGGTCCACGGCCAAGCTGCACACCCTCAAATGCCCTCCTCAGTATGGAGGACATCGATGTCAGTGCTGTGACTGAAACATTGCTCAGGGCTGCTGAGAGCACACCAGCACTATCGGGTCATACCCCACATCACGCGTTCAGGACCATAACCCGGACCTAACACAGAAGGAGGGGGAGTCTCCATTTCCATGAAGGGTACACACACCTCCATGTTGCCAGAGATGCACGTAGCAGTGGGGAATATCCAGGTGCAATTAACCATGGGTAGGACTGCCCTACAGTTTGTTGCATGCTACAGACTGCCCTCCCAAACCCAGGATACCTGCACAGCCTTCCTGAAGACACTGGTGAGTGTGAATGCTCTCACAACACCGTCATATTGGGTGACATCAACCACCCATACATAGACCGGGAACATTACCCAGGACACAACACCCTACACCAAAGGTCCCAGGTGTTCATACACCTGAATGCTGTGGAACAACCATGCACCATACCCACATGGGGGGGACGTATACTAGTTCCGATCATCACACATGGGGACGATATGCTCCACACAGGATGTACATCCCTCATTGGTGATGTCAGACCGTATAGTGAACCCACTGGAGATCCGCATCCTGCACCCAACACCGCCATGGGAGACCACAGTGACGACCTCTCCACAGCGAACCACACACGTCATACGACCGGTGTGGTACCCTACAAGGCCTCCATGCCAGTGGTAAACACAGGCCACACTGCTGAAACCTTTACAAATGCCTTCTATGAGCACCCCCAGGAATGTCTGCACCAAGCGATCCTGATAACATCAGGACCTTGTCCACCGAAGGCAGGCACATGGTCTGGTGGACCCCAGCCATTGACAAACCATACAACAAGAGTTGGAGCTAATACATGACAGACTAATATCAGTACCAGGGAAGGCATCACTGATTAATACCGGCGTTAACATACGATCACTCATACAATCTTCCAAGGCCGCCTGTGGGAGTGGTACTTTAACGGACACATAAAACAACCATAGGGCCTTCCTTAGCTGTGGTAGGAACATGGGTGGGAGCACACAGTCATGCCCGAAATTACTCCAGAATAGTACAATGATCACTGAACCCACAGACATTGTCAACAAACCAGCGGACATGTTCCATGCATACATCTACCCTCCCCCCCCCCAGGAGGGGACGTATCCATCCCACCAGAGTCTAGCCTCCCAAACATCCCGTATGCCCAGGAGAGAGCTGATATCTGTTAAGCGGTGAACACAGCATCAATGGGACCAGACGGTGTCCCTGGCTGTGTGCTACACAACCTCATTGAGGCCCTCACCCCGCACATAAGGCCGCTGTTTCATCTTAGGCTTACTATGGGCTACGTCCCCGATGGATGGCATATGGCAACTGTGGTCCCACTACACCAGGGTAGTGCTCTTATTGACTGTAGACATCCCTGCCCTATCAGCTTGACAAGCCTTGTCTGCAAAGCTGTGGGGAGGTCCATACTTGAGCCCATAAATGGAGTCATTGGTGTACAGCCAATACCGGAACATACCCACATCAACTTAGTCAAGGGCAGAACCTGCCTCCCAAACTTGCTCGACCTGTCTGGAGGGGTCACTAAGGCCATTGATGGGGGTACGTCAGTTTGCACAGACTTCCATGACCTTACGGGAGCGTTTAAACCACACTCCACGTGGGCATCATGGAAAGGCTCACCAGCGTACATGTGGAGACATATGTCACACAATGGTTTGCCAACTGGATGGAGGTCACACCACACAGGGTTTGTGTTCTTGGTGCCATGTCAGACTCCAAGCTGGTCTCGAGTGGTGGCCCACAGGGCTCAGTCCTGGGCCCCCTCCTGTTCGGCATTCAACTTTCCAATGTGCATGCAAACATAGGGGGATTGTGGCAGACAAGATATGCAGATGACTGCACACCGGCCACCATACTCAACACCCCATCAGACACGGACATCCACCTGGGGTCTCATAGAAATGGATAACTGGTGCCAGAGCCATGGCCTGATGCTACATGCCAGGGAAGGTGTAGACCTACCCAGTGGGAAAGACATGTTCACCCCGACTTACCATTTAGGTGGTAATCCATTAAAAATGGTGGACGTGATCAGGGACATGGGTACCAAACCTGTCGGTAACCTCTGTCGACACTCACATTGACAATGTGGCTGGGAAGACATTCCACTGTGGCCACCTGGTCATGAAGGGATTCACATCCACATCAGGGGAGTTCATTGTATCCCTGTACTCTTCACACATTAGACCAATGATTGCGTACAACACCACATCTGGGATGTACCTAACCTGACACCTGCAGCACTCGGAAGGACCACAAACATTCCACAACACAGGGATAAAGGTGCTGAGACATGTGTCACACACTGCCCGACCGAGGGGACTCCGGCTGTATACCTTCTCAGCCCGTCTGCTCTGAGGTGATCTGTGCCTGACATACACGGCCATGTCTGACCTGGGTGACATGGACATGTTCCACCTCCTAGGCTCCAAGCAAACACGTGCACAGAAGCAACTGACAGAAACCTCAACACGGACATAAATAGGACGTGCTGGGGGGACAGGGTCATCGCCCAGAGACCCCCTACAACATGGAAAGGATTCCCATCCCATGTGAAGCAGAGCCACTGACTGACTTTGTCCAAGAGTAATCCTGACGTGTGGATGTGTGATCGTAGGTATGTGCCAGGCATCATCACTGTGTCACTGCTGGACAGAGGGACAGCGGACTGATGGATGTAGTATCCTCATCCTAAGGGGTGGTGACAGCCACACACACTCTGGCTAGGCTTACACATGCCGTAGGGCACATAGGCTGGTATGTACCTATGCGCCTATGTACCTATGTAGGGGTCCATGCAGGTTGCGGGTACCTGTGGTATGCTGATATTGCCAGATGTGCCTGTGGGTAACCCACAGCTACACGTGGGGGACTGATAACAGTGCTCCCAGTAGGCACATGCAAGTACACCATATTTGGCATACAGGTTAACAGAACCAACATGTTGCTACACATGTAACCGCCACGCATACCGTGTACACAGATCAATGTATGCTGCACCTGCACTACATGGTATGTCTGCTGCATGATGTCGGTACACAACCCACGTCACATACGCACCTGTCACCTGTCATACACAACCACTGCAACATACACATCGTGCACTATGCGGACACAGGTATCACATACACCTCTCACTATCTTGTCCACCCTGTGCATCAGAATATGTTTGCATAACCGTGCACCGATGGTGCGGAACACGGTGCGGCAGAGGCTTCATCATATGCACAGGGTGATATGTGTGCCAGGGGCATAGGCTGTACCAATGGATGACATCATGTGTGTGTGTGTAAGGGCCGGTGCATTTACTGGGCATGACTGTGCAGTATGCATGTGGATGTGGTGGAGCCCTACAGTTGTATCTGCTGTGTGTGGGTATGTGTGTACACAGTTCAGCCATCAGTGATGCCTACACGGGGTATACTTGGCAGCCCCAGACTGTACAGTGCAGGTTGTACGGCTCACTGTGTCCGCCTGCGGCCATGTGACCCGTGCCTGCCTGGGGTCACACGGGCACTACCGGGTGGAGGTATGGAGTGGCCACTCTCCGATGACACATGTCTGCTGGAACCGTGTCCACACTGGGACCAGCCAGGGCCACGTCCACATGGCCTGCTGTGTCCTGGTGTGGTAGGTGTAGCACCAGCTGCACTGCTGCTTCTACCAGCACTGTGTGAGTGGGCATGAGAGGTAGCACGCACACGTCAACCTGCACTAGGTGGTGTTGCTGGCCTATGGCCACGTGTCCTACGCCTCACCCCTACCAGGTGTTCCAGCACAGACAGCTCACGCTCGCGGATTGACATGCCTCGGTCGAGGATTCCAACCATCTCACCTAATCTCCTATCCAGAACATCGGCAAGCTGCTGTTGAGCATTCGCCAATGACTGGATGTTCTCATTTAAGGAATGGATTGCGGCCCTCTGCAGCCTCTGCCCTTCTTGGTTCTGCCGTTCGGCACGTGCCTGTGCCGCCATTACAGTCTGAAACATGCGTCTGGTGATACCAGCTGCTGCACCCTGTACGGCAGGTGCATGTCTACCAGAGCTCCTCCTACGAGCAGCACCAGCCACATGCCTGTGTGGCACATCACCAGTCATTACACTGGCAACATGGTGTGGACCCGCACCTTCTGTAGCCACCACACAGTCCTGCTCAGTGCCAACAGACGATGACTGTCCTTCCTCTATGGGCAACGGTGATGTAGTATGTGTCGGCATCTGAACCGTGTGCGGAGATGAAGGGGACATAGGTGGGATGTTAACCAATGGCACAGCTTCTGCCCGTGACGACCCTGCCTGTGCCTCATGCATATGGTCATCACCGCTAGTATCTGTGGGGACACTAGCATCAGATGGACCGCAGGAGGGGAACGCACCTACAGCACCTGTGGATGCAAAGACATACTGTCAGATACATTACACACACGCAGACACACACACAGACACACACACACACACACACACACATGCGGAGACACACACACACTGACACACACACGCAGACACACACACATGCAGACACATCATGCATGTGATATTGCAGATGGCATGCAGCATTCCCACACCACAGCTCAGTGAATGCAGGCCAGACATTAATAGTGGTAGTATGCATACTGCCCTGGGGTGCACACTACATCAAGCAGGTGTCATTTCAGTAGGCTTGCAGTACACACATTCATGGTAGTTTGCATGCATCACCGTGATACACTGTGTGGCCACAGGTGGGTTAACAGTACACATGGCTGGTGTCACTTTGTCATGTACACCGCAAACATGTGCGATAACATGTGGACATGTGACAATGGTGTCCCACCACATGCACCACATCAAACTGGACGTCACAGTGCAGTGTTATGTGTACAGGCTACAGATAGAATGCATGTGTAACAAGGATGTCTGTGCAGGTGTGGTTGGTGTGAGCTGTGTACATAGCTGTACAGTGGGGAGTACGGGCACTGTGCCACTGCATGTCAGCAAGACACAGGTATGTTTCTGTGCGATGCGTAACATGGACGCATTGCATTGCCATGTCTGCAACACAGTCATGCTGTTCCACAGGACGTATATGGTAGACATTGGTGGCACCTCCAGTGGCTGCAGACAGGCATTTCGTTTGTCTGGT
Source organism: Protopterus annectens (assembly GCF_019279795.1). NCBI lineage: Eukaryota > Metazoa > Chordata > Ceratodontiformes > Protopteridae > Protopterus > Protopterus annectens. The sequence goes on along the minus strand of NC_056726.1, from coordinate 1,608,005,042 downwards.
GTACCACATCAGATGTACAGGGGGTCCACTACAGCTATGATCGCACTATGTGTGGACAGGGAGCAACGGTGACTACCCACTGCAGATGTACTGTGTGGCAACATGCCTGTGGGTATCACCCATGGCCATGTTTGACTGGGTCATGGACAATTGTGTGTGATGGGCATCGTGTACACATCCCTGTGGTGGCCCATGTGACATACACCCGTACTAGTCTGAGGTGTCACATTCCCGAAGGCTATGCAGACATTGTGGATGTCTGCTATGTCGTGCGTAGGTCATGTCATGGTGTGACAATGTTGCAGACAGAACACCATGTGCATGGGACATGTCATGTGCCATGTCACAACGTGTGCACACAATGCAGCGGCATAGGTCACATTCGCAACACCTGTGTGCTGGTCAGATCACAGCTCACTATGTGGTACTGTGTGCTTACCGCAAAGGCATTCCGATGCATACTACACATGCAGCCATTGTAGAACACCTCCACCATTGTATGCATAGCTGACTGCACATATCACACCGATGGGTTATGTGGTGTCATGCCGGTGTATACTAACGGTTGTATCTACTGTACATGGGTGGCGTGTGTGTCGAGTGGTGCAACCTGTATACCGTGGCTGGAGCAGACCCAGGTGTGCATGTCATACCTGGACACATGGGGAATATCTATACACTGTAACATGCCTATTACTAGCAACAGTCTCACCTGCGACGGACCCATGTCTGTGCAACATGCCAGAGGTACCTGTATAGGGGCGACACAACAGTATACACATTATCCATTACTGTAGCCACAGTAAGCACTGTGCATGTCACATCATGTACCTGTGTGGTAGCATGTGTTATGCACATGTCTGCAAACACAACGTAGCATACTGTAGTATGCAGCTTGTGTGGCCATATACCTGGCATGTGTTGGTACATTATGTGATGTACTATGACACCCACACCTACGTCAGTTATCATACACACATGCAAGACTGACTTACCAGGCAGCTCCAGGCTCGTTGGTTGGGAGACACCCACCTCCACGATGGCAGCGAGTGTTTCTGCATGTTGTTCCCTGGGTGTCCCCAGACTGGCCAGGAGCTCCTCCGTGTGTGTGAGTGGGGGCTGGGTTGGTGGCCCACCACCTGTCCGACCTTGTTGTCTGGCGATTGCAGCGGCACGCTGCTTCGCGTGCCGAATTAGGTCTGTGCAGTGTCGGCGGATCTGCTGGTAGGTGCGGTTGTTGCCACCCATGTTGTTCACCCTCCTGTGCATATCCTGCCACATGTCGTCCCGCTGCTGTGCTTGTTGTGGCACATGGCTGAATAGCATATCGTAGTTGTCGTGGAGCAACGGGATAATCACGTCATCCTCCTGGCGGCTGAAGGCTGGCAGCCGGGAACATGGCATTATCTGTAAGACATAATGATAGTGACAGGTCACATTTACACTGATGTACTGGCATACTGCTGGACATACATTGCTATGACATGTACAACATCTGCACAGTAATCTCTGCGATGCATCATGGCAGTGACACAGCTGACGTGTTGCCGTCACACCATTAAGCAGTGGGTTTCATATCATATCTGTGTGTCAACTCATCACACTGTACACACACCATGTTGATGGTAGCCTGCTGTGGACATGTGTACCTGCCTGCACCTGTGTTCATATCAGTTGGCACGTGTCCCAATGTGACAACAGTTTTACTGTTCACCTGGATGCTGTGTATATGTCAGTAGGCATCACATACGCGGCCATTATGAACATCAGCGGTGGCACTGCACACATACACATGGACACCTGTACATGCATGTGTTGTGCCATGTACATCTACACAGCACTGTACGGGTGTTGGCCAACCTGCCACGGCTCACCTGTATTGCACATGTGATACACATGGGACAATGTGTAACCATGTGACATTAGCAGGAAAGGTCATGCATAGCATGTGCGCACGCACGTTGTCCACACCAACACACAGCACCTGTGACACCACAGTGTGCATCAGTGCCACATTACTGGTGTGGACGGTTGATAGTGCAAGTGCCATTTGTCCATCACACCATGTAGGACTGTGATAGCATGTGCAGCCTTGCTGGGCAGGGCTGCATGGTATGGCAGGGTATGTCACATACATGGCACTGGGATGTGACCCACCTGGGGGGTACTGATATTGGCAGGGTGGCTGTCCATTCCATTGCTTATGTGTATATGGACATTACACATGTCTATCAACATGGTGTGGACACTGGCCTTCTGCAAGGTAGGCTGCACGCTGCTTGGTGGGGGTGTGTATGGTGCATGCAGGTATGGCACATCCATGCATACACATTACCCCTGACAGGTGCTATGTGCTGCGATATTGTTCAACACAGTGCTGTATGTGCCCACACACTGCTATCCCATGCACATGGATGGTTGCCTGGCCTGACATGGGTACCACGTATGTCTACATCCAGTGCCTGCTGCCACCCCCATGTCAGCTGGTGCACCGCACAGTGCCATCCCTCCCACGGGGAGCGTGGTGTTGGGCACAGCATGGGTATCCATGTATGGGGACAGGGATGTTCACATAGCAGGGGCACTGATGGTATCGTCGATCGGACCATACACGTATGACGCACACCTCACACACACAGCCCATTCCGTATGTTGTTCGCAACACTGACACAGCTATACTGCTAGGCCAGGGACATTCCCAGACGTACATACACAGATGCGTGCACATCTGTCTGTGGCATGGGCTAATATAATGGTGGGGTTCGACACATAACGTGTTTGAGTGTGGCTGGCGCAGACCTTCTGTGCACATGTCTACACAGTAAGCCTGTTCTACAGTAGGCAGCGGTGATGTGCTGTGCACATGTCAATTCTGCACATTGTGTTGGTGTCTGTCTGTCCACGGGCCAGTGGTGGGACACACAGGGGTATTACTGAACATATATGTATGCCACCCTGTACTGCTGTACTGCTAGCTTCTCGGGTGCTACTGTGTCATGGACATGCACACCTTACCCGAACGGGTGGTAGTGGGTTGCCACCCGTACCCATCTCCTCTTGTGGGTTGCTATGATCCAACACCCTCTTTGTATTGTATGTTCAGGCTATGCACCTGTGTGGGGCATGTGGGCATGCAATGCACTACTGCATACCTTTGCACCCATTGCAGACCATGTCACACAGGTACACTGGCAGCCATACACTTCACAGCTTGATGACGGTACAACACGTGTTGTACACACATGACACATATCCTGTGGGACATGGTCATATGTTCAGGCATGTACAACAGTCACGTACCACTGCTACCCCTACATGACGGATATGCAGTACATGTGTCGGTACAGCAACTGTCACATGTAGTCATGCAATGCCCCCCTACCTACATGGCGTGGTACTGCCTGTGGGGGATATGCGTCTGCATCCATGCTATGGCCATAGCTGACAGTTGTACATCGATATGTGCAACATACCTCATTTGGTGTTCTCATGGGTGCATGTCCAACATGGCTCCGCATTGTTTGTGTCTGTCACACAGTCATTGTTGTACATGGTTTACATTCCAGCCATGGCGTACTGTGTGTGATTCCATGTACTTCATTGGGATACCGGCATTATACATTATGATGGCGTATTCCAGCCATCACATAGCCTTCCTAGATGACACTGTTAGCCAGCCAGTAGGAGGTGTTCCGCCATCTGCACATAGGTCACACAGTACGAGGGTGGCTGACACCCGTTCTGGGGACAGGGTTCTGACAGCTGTGGATGGGTGTGATGCCGTCGACAACCATGACTGCACCTGATGGTCACATCTGTATGGGTAACATTCACAACACACACCTACCTTCACATAGCAACACATCATCCACAACAATGGACATTCCTGCCAGAACAATGTGTGCAGTATGTCTGTATGACCACTGCAGGCACCACTCGTGGCCCCCAGCATGGCAGCCAACAGCACCAGTGTATATCCCGTGGAACCATGGGTTACACCATTCACAACACACCTGTCTCAGATGACCCTGTTGTGGATCACAGTGCAGTTCCACACATCATGTTACACTAGGCATCATGCACTGATATGTTGCAGACGTGTGAATGGCTGTGCAACTCAACATATGCGCACATGACACATCACCTGGTACAACATGTCTGTCATACTACATGTTATTGTGACCACCCTGTGATGGCATTATACAGGCTACATGTACTGGGACATGTGATGGCTCACCGGTATATTCACCCTCTGGGTGTGTGTCTAGCCAAGTGTACGGTAGGCGGTGGTCTGAACACGGGGACACTGTACATTGACCTACTCTGTCACTGCAACTGTTGACTATGCTCATACTGTACTTATACAGGCATGTGGTATCAGACCACTATGACAGTCCTGGTCGACCACACTGCTGTTGCACACATGACCTGCGGACATCTGCCTGGGGTGTGGAGCACACATGTACATCTTCACATGCTATACTGCCTCTGTGGCGGTGTCACTTGACTGTCTACAGCAGGGCTGTAACAGGCAGGCACGGCATGCGGTCATGTGGGACAATGCTTGCACCTTCCACTGTGCCGCACACAAGCAAGGCACACACACTAGTGCACGACTCACATTTATCTGCAGTGCCTGGGACCTGCCTCCATGCTCTGCACAGCACACCTGCAAGTACAGATTGTACACGGATCATACCTCACAAGCACATACCTGGACTGCAACACACACAGGTGAGGGGATCCCACATCACACAATGTTTTGCACACATACTGGATATTTGCCGAACACAATGCATCGTAGGTGCTCCATGTTCAGATACCAATGTTTGTGACCGCTAGACACATTGTAACACGCAACAGAGCTTACAATGTACACCACAGGTTACATGCTGTCTGTGTTGTCATACTGTACATTGGGCCTCGGACAGCTGCTACTGCCATGTGCTGACAGCAACCCACACTTCCCTAGAGTGAACACCCATGTACCCACACATGCTTGGGCATGCACTCCACCTAGCTGGGTGACACATTACACAACACATACCATACCTACACTACCCTCAGCATGCACAATACCTCCATGTGTCTGGTGTGTTAAACCTGGGGTTATCCCCCCTTTGGTGGATGAACATATATGCTTCACGGCCCTGCTAGCCACACCCTGGACACACACCCATCACAGCATACATGGTACATGTGTTCTACAGCCGGTACTACTGCCGTCGGCTGACAGGGGTTGTTAATGGCATGGCACCCCGGCAGATGGACAGTCTACATGACTATGCTGGCACATATCACAGTGCACTTCCGTAGCATGTACGCAATGGTAGGGACCATGCTATTCCACACAGAGACATGGCGGTACTGGCCTTTTCACAGATGCCACGGTGGTGGTCATGTTCCATGCACATCTGCTGTATGGGCACATGTGCAGGCTGTTGCACGGTGGGTATATTCACATGTGTGGGGTGCATCACTTGACAGCCATGGTGGGTCATCGTGGTCCATCACATGCTCCAAGGCTAGCTACCTACACATGACTGGCGCACATTGCAGTGTGGGTCCTCAGGCAGTGTGGTGGTATGTCTGTGTTGTTTGGCTACATCCACATTCGATGTCACGTACAACAGTCACCCAGGCATTGCTGACTGAGATAATGTTGGCAACATGCCAGGCAATGGTGTACCTACCAACAATACACACTCTCACTCACTACAGGGTTGCACTCCATACATGGACATCGTAATGTCCCTGTGGACACATACATGGTACTGCCATGCACACGTTATGTCCTAAGACACTGTCCCAATGTCACCTTCCGATCTCCCTAGCTGTTATGTCCCGCCAACCTGTTTGGTATGTGTCTCCACACCAGCCCACTGACTTCACTGCTAGCCTGTTGTCGGACATTGTGTACCTTGACCGTCGCACTGCCGCATCTATCGCACTACACATGGGTGGCACTGCATTGCACGTGTGGGACTGCATTCGTACACCCATGACTGGACCATTCTGTATGGCACTGGGGCACATCCTCACAAACGTGCTGCACACACTCATTGATGACCTCCATGCCTTTACTGGCACCCTTGTTGGGCTTCTGTGTGCCACAGCATGCCACATACACATGCTGGCCACCTGTCATACCATTGCATGGGTGGTTGGTGTAGTACAGAGGGCAACAGATCAGACATTGTCCTCAGATTGCCCTTCAGCACCATTCCACATTCTGGTATTGGCAATGTACACATCCACCATCACATCATACCCTGTGTCTCAGGATGTTAGGCTGTATGACTCCTGGACAGGACACACAGTGGTGCCAGCATATCATGCTACCTACTACATGTCAGGTACATGTGGCATTACACAGTCCTCAGTCATGGGGCCCCTTATGTTCACTATTTGCTTACATACACAACATGCTGTCACAGAGTACTGTCCATGCCTAGATATCCCACATCTACATACCTGGCACCATTATAGCTCCACCAGCTCATACAGATAACAACCGTATAGGTGTCGGTGTGGCGGATACATCATGTGGGTGTCATGGCATCAGGATGCATGACACATGGTGCATGCACATCACCTTTGCATAGCAACATTCATCCACTGAGTATCACATGGATACTGTCCCCGTACATGCATATCAAATTGTACATGGTTGCTGTACACACACATGCCCCACATGGTGCTGTGGTTGCCGTATTCCACTGTGGCATGGGTACACATCTGCAGAGCCACACCTATCTGTACTGTGTATGATGCTGGTACATAGGTAGCCATTGTACCTGTGGCATACACACATCTACACACGGGCAGGGTTACAATACCACATTCGTGGTGTACCTTCCACAACGGCTACGACTTTACATGGCACAGCATTATCATGCCATGATGTGTACCAGGCTCAGACAGTTTACATATGCGGCTGACAGACGGGTAACACATCTGTAGACATCTGCATACCACATACACAGGGGTGTCTTCTGCTCTGACATGGACCATGTCCTCCACATTACTGATGCATGTAGTACTCATACATGGCAATTGCAGTGGGCAGTGTGAACGGACCACTCATGGATATGTGCACACATGCCACATTGCATGGGCTGGGCTTCTGTGCTACTTACGCAGACACAACACACACCGTGCTGTGGAACATAGGTCCTGTGCACATCCCGCAGGGACACACAGTGGCACTGTTCATGTGATAGCTCCCTTGCTGTTTGAGTGACACGTAGTCATGGTACCACCACAGCAGCAGTACTGTGTAGACATGCAGTTGACACCCACCTCTGCTGTTCACTGGACACTACCATGGGGAGGTGACACTACTGTGTCCACTGCACATGTGTTTACACATGGACCTGCCAGACTTCATTGTTGCCCACATTGTACCTGCTACAGATCGTTTATCCATGGTTACTTGGTGTTCCTTCCATTTCGGATGGCTATTATGCTACTACTCTGTCCCATATGTACAGGCCATACGTATCCTGTTATTGTACATACCTATAGGCCATAACTCCATTATGCATGATATGCCTGTGATACTGTGTATGATGTCTGTCATATCCACCATGACAGCTTTACATTACACATAGTTGACATAGTATCCCTTACTGCAAGGCATACGTGCACATCGTGTGCACATTACGTATGACATCGACGGTATATGCCCATACACATGTGTGCTGTGACAGTATACATACATGTCCTATCCCCTGCTATCGCACTTCCTTGTTGGACATCCACTGCCAGCATCGGCGTGTGGTGTGGCATTGTTCTGTATTATGCCCCCCTGTGGCAGCCCTTGTGTTATCCCGGCTGTGTACATGATGTCCCACTGCTGTGCACACGGTGTCCACAGTCATTGGTATGCTCAGCAGGATAGCACTACATAACCACCTTTCACCACTCTCTGCATTATGTACAAGTATCCCTACTTACAAACACCGTTCACATACAGTGCAGCTTCGTCATACACATCATGCGTTACACACCCGTACATATCGTGGGTTCTACATACCTTTTATGTGTTTCCTTCCATTTTCGTTGCGTGTCTCGCTATTGCGTTTTCTCACTATATCCGTTTGTGGGTTGTAGTTTGGTATGAGCATACGGTTTGAATATCCTGGGAGTCATCCTTATATCCATCATTACCTGCAACATGTGGGTTCATCACACCAATGGCTGTTCCTCAGTGTGTACTTGTGCGCATATCACCTGTGCATCTACTCCATTCATACATTACGCGTCGTAACTAGGGCATGGTTGCATTCCTCACCTGGCCATTGGTTATTTGCCCTACCTTCGTGGAGATGGTCTGTATTGTGTTATGTTATGTGTAACTGCAGCCGCTATGTGTGGCGTCAGGTACATTTCGCACTGGTGTTAGCCGTGGATTGTGTGTGTTGGGTATGGTATTCTGTTCGACATGTGGGTGTCCCTGTCCTGACGGCGTCTGTTGATGGCGTCTTGCATTCGGATGTGTAACATAGCTGTTGTATTCCTTTAAACAATGGATGCAAGTATGCATCCGCTGTTGATAGTGTTTCCCACACGAGATGTTGCGGTTATGCAGCTGTCATTGACTGCCTGTATGTTTGTGCTGCTATTACGGCTTGTATCCCTTTGATATGTGCGATGGGGAATATCGGAGGTTGTAGGTGACGGATACGGGTTGTGGGCCTTGCATCTCTACATACACGGTATGCTTGTCTGTGTGCTCCATCCCTGCCTGGGAAGTTGGCAGTTACTTGTCTGTTGTTCTGGGAGTGTAGGTAGTGTTGTTGTCATGTGGTGTTGGTATCGCCTGCGTGTGTGCTTCCTGCATGTATTCCTCCGTCACATCTGTGGTATATCTGCGGTTGTTTGTACGTGACGACTATCCATTGTCATTCTGTCCCGGATATTTACAGTCATTGTGGTCCTGTACTTGGGACGGCCTGTTTGCTAGTGGTTGCCACCTCTTCAGGTGGCGATTGCTTGTTTGACACTTGTAGAACACACAGCGGTGTTTACGGGACAATACGTGGCCACGATCAGTATCGGGGTAGCATATGCGTATTTCCGCGGTACATACCTATTGCTGTGTAACTTTGCCGACGTATCGTTTTGCAATTAGCATATCGGTGTCATACATACGGTCAGGATTTGTACATACGTCCTTTCCATTTCATGTTGGCTATATTCCTGTGGTACATTCTGGGACATTTCCACTTTGCATTCGTTATACGTCGCCACATGCCTAGCCAGGAGGGGCTCTCAGTACTACTTTGGGAGTACTGGTGTACATACGCCTGTGGTTCCTATACTGTATGCCTACACATGTTGTTCCACTCCGCCTGTCACATGGCACCAACATACACATTTTACAGTGGCACACACATTACACTCGCACAGCGGAACACACAGCACCGTCACCGCACACATACACATACTGCGGCAGTCACAGGGATGGTTGCACACAGTACCTGCGTGGCCCGCATCACCGGCGGCAGTGTCTACCTCCCCCCTCATATCATCATAGTATTACCCACACATGTACTGTTACTGTACTGTGGCCTGGTGATCATCCCGACTCACGGTTATGCATTTCGATATGTTGAGCTTTCCATGGGTGGCGGTTTCCTGTTCTGTTAAACCTCCCGGATGCTCAGGTTGTAGTTCACTATGTTTACTATGTACAGATATCGCGTGTTACTTCTCTGTCACCTTGCATCCCTCTCATTCCCTGTCTTACCTGTTGTACTTTATATGTATATGTGTACATATATTTCTATGTGTGTGATTATATCTATCTCCATATCTGTATATGCACATATGTACATGTCTATATGTATACACCTTGCAGCGAACATGGCAGCATACAGCAACGCCGTCTGCTGTTGGACCCACGTACGGTTCAGGTGTTGGCATTCCATGCTCTGCTAGCTGTTGTGTGTGCAGTGTTTGGGTGCTGCCTATGTTGGAGTCACACATGGGGCCACCTATACGGTACACTTTACGGGTGGCCATGTTTGTGTGCCATCCATTTCACTGTGTGTGCAGGTAGGGAGGTGTCAGTCCATGGGGCCTATGCTGTCAGAGTATGTGCTATACGTTCCCTCTTTGCCAGGGCATAGGCATATTGGGTATGCCTCCGTCTGCCTACTGGGGCTGGCACAGTGTGTTCATGGTCCTGAACCCTCTCTGCCTGTACTGGCCTTGGCAGTTGTGGTGGGCTTTGTGGCCCTTCACCATTATGTCCCTGCAGCAGCTGCTTCCGCAGGATCATATTATGTAGCATGGCACATACTATGAATATGTGGGCACATGTGCCTGGAGAGTACTGCAGGGCTCCACCGGATGTATCCAAGCACCGGAACCGTGATTTCAGCATCCCAAACACACGCTCTATGATTATTCTGGTTTGTGCGTGTGCCTCATTATGGCATTCTTGCATGTGTGTGTGTGTGCATTTCTGATGGGAGTCATCATCCACGGCTCCAGTGCATAGCCAGCATCCCCCACAAGGTGGCCTTGTGTGATGTCCCCTGGTGAATACCTGATACAGCTGTGAGGCATGCCAGATATGGGAGTCGTGGTAGCTTCCAGGGCTGCCAGCACACACATCCATGATAATGCCCTGCGCATTGCACATGACCTGGCAATTGATGGAGGGAATCCCTTGCGGTTTATGTAGCGCCTACCCTGCTCCCCAGGTGGTGACTTGATTTGTATGTGCGTACAGTCTATCGCACCCAGTACCTCCGGGTATTGTGCCACACGGTGGAAGTGGCGCATATTGCTAGCCAACTCCTCCTGAGATCTGGGGAAGTATATATGCTCATTGGCATGTGGTAACATGGCATCCAGAAACTGGTGTAGTACCCTGGATGCTGATGCCTGTGAGATACCCATTATATCCCCAGTTGGCCTTTGAAAGGTACCTGTGGCCAGTATTCGCAAGCTTACACATACCTTTGTGTCCACTGGGATGGGCTCCCCTCTGTTGTTTCTTGTTCTCAGGCGTGGCCGGCACAGCTCCGCTATTTGCTGTAGAGTGTCCCTGTCCACCCTGTAACGCTCTACTATCTCCAGGTCTTGTAGCCCCTGGTAGGTTACCCTTGGTCTGAACACTCTCCTTCTCCTCTGAGGCCTACGGTAGTTGTCGGCACCCTCCTCCACAACTCCGTCTGTCTCTAACACATGCTGATGGATCACGGCCACGGCGGCACCCAACATGTACATTTTAAAAGTTCCCCGTGTGTTTACACCTAGAGTGTGGCATTTGGGAATACACGGCTGTGTGTTGTGTGCATTCACACTTTATACTGTTGTGCTGTACACCCGGTGATGTCATAGGGTGTGTCTGTGCGGCCGTATCTGTGGATTATCTTCCGTGTTTTACCGTTGGCACTGCAACGCTGTTGCCTTTGGTGTTGCATTACTATTGCCTGCATTGTATTAGCTTTCGACCTTACCTTACTGTTTCTGCATGTTGCGCCTACTATTTCCTGGCTTGCATCCTGCAGAGCCCTGTCATGTGTAGTTTCTGGGACATGGCATATCGTGCGTTTTGTCTGCCGCCGCCGTTATGCTGCCTGTCTACTTGGCTCTGCTGTGTCGGTTCTTCACTCTTTGCAATCTGCTATCTCCCCTACTTTCTTTGCATTCATATGCCTCCCCTATCCCGTTTTGCAGGTTTCTGCATACAGAGTTGTCAGCTGCCGCCAATTGGCCTTCGTGGGTTGATTGGTGTTGATTGCTCATTACTACTCCAATTTCACTGCTTCCGCATTTCCTCATATTCACAGCATCACCTTCCTGTATCCGTTGTTGTTGACGGTGCGGGCGTCACATGACTGGGTTACGGGAACATAGTCATCCTCGTGCATATGCATCTCTGCGCGCATTGTGTGCTCTCAGCTCAACTATTTCCCCACACGCCAGTCCTGCTGCTGTGATGTGCGATGTACAGCCCATGTTTGCTGGGCTCCAATGTACTTCCTCCTACAGTGGCACACCCCTCTGCGGTTGACATGTATTCCCTCTGAGCCACTCCTCGGTGTATTACCACTGCGCCGTTTGGTCCAGCCTTACGCCGGCGGGGGTTTTGCGATTCAGTATCATCTGCCTCATTTGCATGGCATTTACTAATTCATAGTTACCGCGCCGAACACTGCCGCGACTCCTTGGCAACCCTTGCACCGTGGATGTGGCTTTCCATGAATACCATGGTGTATTGTGTCTTTGAAGCTGATGTGTATTACACTGCTCTTTTATGACATTGTCATATTATTTCATTGTTTAGCACCTTTCGCGGACATGTCCTGGAGTTCTGCTGTGTGTTTCTGTGGACATACCATTTATGTCATTATTTACGTGTTGTGCATGTTTTCTTTTGACATTCTCTGTGTCTTTCGCCATTGGCATGTGGCAACAGTGTGATACCTGACGTTGACAGCCTTCCGTTACTCCTATGTCATGTATAAATGTAAACCGTTTTTTTTGTTTTACATTGCCGTGCCCTTATGCTACGCCTGCGCCACTTCGTGGATCGCTATATGCCTTCATTTGCATGGTGCAACACCGCACATGGGGTGTTTAACATACCTACGCCGGCGGCGCAATCCGCGCCGTCGGTAGTGCACGTGGAATTGGATCGTACCTGAATCGCTCGGCGGCCATATCTGGCATTGTAATGCCTACGCTATGCATCCGCCTGGCGCAAGGTTCATGAATCCCGGGGAATAATTTAATATCGTATCAACAGGTGTTTTGTTCTCTCTGTTGTAGCATTTTCTGTGGATTTTTTTGCTTCATAATGTGTTATTGTCGATATCAGAGTCTCCACACTAAACCCTCTACTTCTCAGTTGGTTTATCACTTCAGCTAATATTTGCTGCTTTACTGTTTCACTAAATTTGTTCCTTTTCAATACATTCCACATTTGTTTTCTCATTTTTCTTTTGTAAAATTTACCACATCTGGATGTCTTTCACTGCATATACTTTCAAATACCTTTGGGCCTGCAGTGACCCTATTGGTTAGTGCAATTATTTTCTATATTAAAGTTACATGATATCAAATCTGCTTTTCCTTCTCAAGTCCACACTTCTTTTTGTGTATGTTGATAGCCTCTGTTTTTGTTCTTTTGCTTGTAGCCCTTCCTCGGTTGCATCTTTTCCAAGTCAGTGTAAAGCTTCTGTATCTAGGTATTGTTTTGTTCTGATCTGTTCTATTAAAGACCTTAAAATATTACCTGTAGCCTTTAGCAATTTATTTTCTGATGCCATTTATTTTCTTTTGTATAACTTTTTTCTTATTATTATTATTGGGGAGTGTCAGAATGCATGGTTAGGGTGAATGAATATTGGTACACTGGGAGTTGGAGATGAGAGGCCTTTTATAAATTATTTGCAGAATCTCTTGGGAGCTATAAAAAAGGTGAGGAAGGAGGGAGACATAATGCTATTAGGAGGAGACTTTAATCTTGTTATGAATGCTGAATTCACAGTGGTTATATGGGAAAGTAGAGTTCTTTAAGAATTGACAGATGTGCATGCAAATGGAGATGAAAAAAAAAAGATTGTTCTGGTAGATGTGTGGAGAGAAAGATGGGGCAGAAAAGTGCAATTAAGATTCCTGAAGTGCAAAAGTAAACAGACAAGCTAATTAGATGGTATTGTTGGATGAAGTTTCATGTGAAATGAAAGCCAGTCAAATACTAGAAAGAACAGTTTTCGATCCCTCCACAGTAATGGTGGAGTGAATGGTGGAGGAAAAAGGGGCTAAAGGATGGACATGGAATATAGAGAAGTGATGTATGTATGAAGATCTGGCAAGGGTGGATTGCATAGTCGAACAGGTGAGGAGGGAAAATGTGGCTATGATGGGTCTAAAAGAAGGGTCTATATCAGAACATCGAAGTATTAAAACTTTGAATGTTCTGATATCGAACACTATTCAGCGAACGCTAAGAATAGCAAAGCTGCAGAACAGCGAATTCTTTCCTCGGGAAAGAATTCGGTTGGCTGCTTCTGTGGCTTCGCTATTCTTAGCGCTGTGGTGGAAAGTTACGGGTTGGGTTCAGGTAAGTGTGCAATTGTTTGTACGTTAATGTTAGGGGCGGGCTAAGTGAGTTAGGATTAGGGCGTGGATTAGGCGTGTGTGCGATAGTGACAGACTTTAGGGTTAGGGGCAGTTTAAGTGAGTTAGGGTTAGGGCACGGATTAGGTGAGTGTGCGATAGTGATGGACCTTAGGGTTAGGGTTTGGGTTAAGGTAAGTGGGTAGATAGTAGTGCATGTTTAGTTTAGTGTGGCGTTAGATGTAGGAATTTACGTGTATGTGTGTGGTTGCTGTTTGTTTGATGTGCTTGTGTTATGTGTATGTGTTTCGGAGCAGCAAATTTTTCCCTAGGAAAAAAAATGCTGTTCTGAATGTTTGATATTTTCATGTTTAGATGTTTTGAGGCCGATAAAATAGCATTAGCTATTTTCATCTTTCAATAACGTGATATAAACGCCTAAAAGAAGGACCAGAATGAGATGGCAACAGCTGAAGGCAAAGAATGCAGTGTTGAGGAATTTAAATTAGAATATGGTAGGGGATAAGCAAGGAAATAAACAGAGGATCAAAAATTTGAGAAGTAGCATCATTAGAATAGACGAGTCAATGTTAAGACAGAGCTTAAGAGAATGTACACAAAGTTGTGCTGGAGTGATGATGACAATCTATATTTATTAGGTTGGAGACTGAATGACACATAGAAAAGGCCATGTGTTTTAGGAGTCAAGTATGCAGAGGAGGTAAAGCAGGGTACAAGTTCCTTGATAAGAGAGATTTTTCAAACTATTTTATTCTGAATTACATGAGAATGGGGAAAGTGGAGCATTGTGATTTAGAACATAGATGTAGCTAGTTTTGGTAAAGGAGAGGATTGAGGAATTAAATAAGACTATAGAGGCTGGTAAGGCAGTACCAGCTATTAGCATATGAAAGGGGAAAATGGGAGCACCAGACAATTTCTTCATTGATTTTTACAAAACAGAGGGGCTGGAGGTAGTCAGCGGTATGGCTGAGATGTTTATTCATTTAATTTTTGGTAGTACAATAGATGGCAAAACTTGTCTTTGGTGGTAGAAGACCAGAAGGCTGTGGGTTCTAGTGTCTAGGTGACTGGATTGCTGACACTACAGTGCAGCACTGGGGGGGGGGGGGATGCTGTACTCCTGAAGGTGTGTCATCCTTGAGATAAGATGCTAAACTGAGGTCCCATCTGCTTGAGTTGGTGGTAGCTCAGGTGGATGTAAAAGATCTTAATCTCATGGCACCTACTGAAAAGAGTAGGGGTCCTTTATTTTATGCTACTTATACAATACATACATATTTATATTATTTACACTTTATAAATATATGCAACATACCAAATGTTTAACTATATGTATCATCTTTTAATCCCCCATTCTTTTTGACATAAACAAGACCTAACCTTTCTGTTTCTGCCATACATCATACCTTATTAAACATAACTTATTTAATTCTTGCTATCCAAATGTTGCAAATAACAGAAAACAAAATCCTATTTTTTCATCATATTTCCAACTTTTTACCCCATAATATCCATATAAAATTATATTCATATTTAAATCCTCCACCCTTTTTATATCATTCAAAGAAAGTACTTTAAAAATTCTCTCCATAACATTTTAACAGTTTAACATTTTGAGACATAACTTTATATAACATATTTCCTCTTCACTGGCAAGTTATTTATATCTAAACTCCACAAAAATCCTGACATTCTATTAACTTCTTAAATGTATTATTTCTAACCTTTACTGGGTCAACATCACTCCAAAGATTCACAACATAATATTATTCAAAATCTCTCTCTGCCACAATTAACAATATAAACATCTAAATCTCATTACCGTATTTTTGTTTGAAATTCAGCAATTTCCCTATTCTCTCATTTTCTTTTCATTTCTCTTTACACCTCCACCATTTGCCATATTTAACCACAAGACTTGAAATATGATGCCTTTCTTATTACCATCTTTATTTTCAAAACATTATATAAATTCATAGATACTGTAAAAACCTACTGGATTTATTAAACCCAACCTCCCTTTATCTTTATCCAGATATAATACACCTCTTTTCAAAGGATTCATCCTGGAACCCCCAAAACAGGAGTAACAGCTTGTATTAACTCCTTTTCTTTTTTACTTGAAATCATATGCACTCTAGCTAAATATACTATTTTGCCATAATAGCTGAATTAATCAAATAAAGTTTCCTTTTATCACATAACCTGAAAACCTTCCATACTTTCCCAGTCATTTGATATTATCTATCATTTTTCCCACTGCAAATCTGCCATCCCCTTTTTTACCAGATGTGATCCCCAACAGATTTACTTCATTATTAACAAACAAGACACTTTATATTTTATCAATACCCCATCCCCTACTTTTATCTTTCCTTAACTCTAATCACATATTTTTAAAACATTGATGAACCCACCTTAACATGCTCTCCATCCACTTTTTTACTCTTTGCTATAACAGTAATACCATCTGCATATGATAAAAAATTTGAAATCAAGATTCTGCTTCACATATAATATACTTCTTCAGTCATATTCCTTAACATTCAGCATCCTACTGCATTCATAACTCATGAAAAAAATATCCCACTCACAGGATAACATTGCTTTAATCCCCTCTTCATAACAACAGTACCATTTACTAAAACCTTAATTCTAGCCCCAGTATACGCAGACTGCAACACTCCTAAAATACTACCTTTTAACCCATATTCCTTTAAAATATTCTATCAACTGTTATGATCAACACAGTCAACCGCCTTTCCCACATTCTCTACTACCATTCTTATCTAACCTTCAACATTCAATATATTATCTACGATTTCTCTTACTAATACGAATAAATTATAACTACAACTCCATTTAGCTCCCAAATACATTCAACTAGAATCTCCTGCAATGTATCATTAAATCATAATTGTAAGACTTTCATAAATAAATTATAGTTTATATCATTCAACAAAACATGTTTCAAATTATTTCACATTTTTCTCCTTTCTTTTTCCGCATAAAGTTAACAGTACTCTCATACTTTTCCTGTTTAACAAAAACCAATACCCATGCATTCATGGAAATCTTTTACTAATAACTCCTTCTCCCAGTTTTTAAGTACTTTATATACATCATATCCAATACCATCAATACCAGATTCGGAATCTATATTCACCTTGCTCAAAACTTATCTATCAAGTTTATTCTTTTTATTAAAATTTTCTATAGCCTTATCAGAAAACGTTTAACACCCCATCTAATATTCTCACAATAATCAATAGTTTCATGCACCTTTCTTACATATTTTTCAACAATACAAACAAAAACAAATTACCAGCAATAGTCCAAAGATCATCCAAAAATGAAAAGTCAATGTAACAAAAAAATCCAGATGACCACCATGGCTTAAAACAGGTTAATTTATTCAAGCGTTTTCAAGTAGAACAAGCCACATTTTCTCAAGTCTTCAGTAAAATAGTAAAAATCCATGCATATTTTATATCAAAAGCACTATCAATTAATTAATTAAATACATCATTAAAAATAAATCCAACCCTTAAAATACATCAATTAAGTCTACAGCTAGTATTATATGTTACTTAAGTGAGCGAGCTTCCAGCTCAGGTTTAATGCAGACATAGTTGTTCAATCCAGGGTATGCATGAGCTTGCAGCATTAATATCCACTTTAATTTAATTTGTTCAATTAAGTTTTTTAAGTTACCCCTTCTCTTGTCATTATTAACATTTTGTAAGACTCTAAACTTAAAATTATGTGAAGGGAACTCCATTATATGCTTAACTAAAGCATTTAATTTGTTCTTATTTTTTACATCATACGTACGCTGATAGAGTCTGTCTCTGAGTCTTTTCTGTGTCTTCCCTATATAGAAACACGCACATGCACTGCACTCTGCCATATGTATTAAGCTAGTAACTACAAGTAGCATAGAATCTAGGCTGAAATATGAAGGACAAAACAGGGTGTTTAAATTCTTGTACAGAAGAAACATATTGACATATTTTACACTTATTGCAAGGATATGTTCCAAACTTCAGTGGGGGCACAGTGTTCTTTGGCAGATCATTACAAAGTAACTGTTTTAAATTGCTCTTGTTACCTATAACATTTTCTGTTTTTTTAACAGTTATCAGGAAGTGCCAGTTATTCTTGATTATATTGCAAACCTTGCTAGTGTCATTAGCATACTTAGTAACAAAACATACTTTTTTATTGTACTTAAAGTTCTTTTTTAGTTACATTCATTGCTGCCTCTACACTGACTGGATGAATTCCTTTGCTGTTATCAGCAGTTTCATTCTTCACAGTTTGAAACACAGTTTTGTCATATCCCCTCTCCAGAAATAGTTGCTCCAAGTAATTAATTTATTTTTCTTTATCAGTTTGCACATTACATATATTGCTAGCTCTAATCAATTGCCCTTTGATAATATTTGATTTGATTTGCCCTTTGATTTTTCAACAATACACATTATTTCTTTTTGACTGTTCTTAATATTTCCCTCTTCATTTTTCATCTCTTTCACTATACCTACAACATGTTTAACCACCTTAGCCAAAAATGGAAATCTTCCTCCTTTCTTCATTTTAATTCCCTTTTTACTAACCTTGACCATATCTTTCTCAAATTTAATAAAAAAACTTCATAATTACTCTGTAAATTACCCATCAGGTTGGAGTATAACTTGCAATAATCTTCTCTATCCATCTTTCTCATTCTTAATTTCAGACCTAAAATGCTTTTTTATATTTCTCCTTAACTCGTTCCCTACAGTACAACATTTTTGAGTGTGTACCTTTAACTCTCAGTGGGTGTGGCTTAAGCATTCAAAGAAATGAAGTTATTGCCTTAAAGTTCAAACAAATAGTCATATCTCAGGAACCATAAGAGTTAAAATAAAATTGTAAACGGCAAACTATTCAGGATAAATTAATCTTTACAGTAGATGCATTCATTCAGTTTGATGCTTTAAACTGATTTTATAAGTCAAAATAAAGGCAGTGAATATTAATTTTGTAATGTTATATAAACAGATTATGATATCTCAGTAACCATTCAAGCAAGACACATACTGCCAGCAGGAGTTTTTTCATATAGCTGTGAGCTTTCATATGAGGTTAAACAGTTCTCTATGTGTTACATGAATGTTGAGATATTTAGAGAAATATAAAAATTATTACAATACCAAAAAGCAGTATACAGATAATATTCAGTAGCTTTCTAGCTGCATTAGACAGGGGTCAAATATTAATACAATTGTTTGTGCCATCACATATGCTTCAAGATAAAATATTCTGACACTGTGTATGTAGCATGGTTATGGAATTATTAATGCAAGTATGAACAAGCAATATTTGATCCCTAAAGGTTCAATAGGTGGTCTCATAAGATCATAGGAGATTACTAGGCTATCGATCTGGAGGTCATTTACAGCCTAGCCATTTGATCCCAATGTAACACCTTAGATACGCTAGTCAATACCCAGGACTGTATTTAGTAATGGCTTTCCATGCCCAGGAGTATTGTGTGTACTATTCCTGGTTAGAATTTACGGCGCCCCATCCACTTGTCCAGGTTCCTATTGAACAGTGTCATAGAGGTGCTCTGTTTCACATGAATAGGTAGCCTTTTCCAAAGATTCAGCAGTCACTGGAAGATAAATCTGTCCCTCCAGCATGTTCTATTTAAGTCCCAGGCCATATTTAGGTCCCTGGAACAGGTAGCCCTAGTCCCATTTGATTTACAAATATGCAGTAAGTTCATTAGGTTTGGGTATGAGAGTGCTCTGTAAGCCAGGCATAAGTCTCCCCTAAGAAGTCTATATGATACAGGGTATAGTGACAGGGACTTTAGTTGCTCTGTGTATGGCACATGCTGGAGTCCCTTGTTCTTCTTAATTATAAACCTCTGAGGTCTCTCAAATTGCTGCAGATGCTTTCTACGGTACATGCCAAATGGGGCATTATATTCAATTATGGGCTGGATTAGAACCAAGTATAGAGGGGTTATAACCCTTTTTGCTCTCAAAGTGATGCCTTTTCTAATCAAGTGTACTATGCAGAAAGCCTTCCCTACTACAGAAGACACATGGGCTCAAAGTTAAGGTTGCAGTCAACTTGTGATCCCAGGTCCCTTACCACTTCATGGTTACTTAGGGTATTGGTTGTTGATTTTACAGTGTGAAGAGACATTGTTTGTGTTTAAGGGAATGATGATGCATTTCTTTGCATTCAGTGACTAATACACAAGTTGTTGGTCAGTGTAAAACCCTCCTGGAGTATACTGGCATCATTTAGGGATTCAATAATTGCACCCAGTTTACAGTCATCTGCAAACTTGGTCAGCCACATCCCCATAGTTTTGATCTGAATTTCTGAGAAGTATATACCAAACAGTAGGGGGGCCCATCACTGACCCTGTGGCAACCTGCTGATAACAGGTCTGTTGGTTGTTGTGGAGTCACCCACTTTGATAGTGTGTGTCCTGTTTGTGAGACAGCTGGCAACCCATCTTACAATGAAGGGGTTTACATTGTTTGTTAAGTTTTTCAGTAATGCTTGAGTGTGGGATTGTGACGAAAGCCTTTGCCAAGTCGTGGTATGCTGTGTGCACATATTTGTCCTTGTCAATGGCCTTGGACACAGTTTTGAAAAAAAAATCACCAGATTTAACAGGCAGGATCTGCCCTTGATGAAGCCGAATTGGGTAGGATCCAGGGTTTGGAGGTCACCTATGTCATTATTTATGAGGTCTATAATGATATGTTTCATGGCCTTACAGATGAGGATGGTCAAGCTTATGGGTCTGTAATTTCCTGGGTCTGTTGCTAGGCCATCTTTGTGGAAGGGAATAACTGTTGCTGTTCTCCATCAACAGAAACAAACCCTGTGGTTAGACTATGATTGAAAAGGGTACTAAATGGTGATTCTAGTTCATGTTTTAGCCTGTTTAGAAGACAGCCTGGGATGCTGTCTGTTCTCATAGAGGCTGTACTTCTTGCCTTGGATAAGGCTTTGATGACCTGTCTTCAGATATGTAGGGTGGGGGGGGAGGTTTTTGATAAGTTTTGAGGGGATAAGAGAGTGAAATCTTTGCCAAACCTATCCACTAGCAGGTTTGCTAGCTCTGTGAGGTCAGTATATGTGATACCATTGGTCACTAGTCCTGCACATGCTTGGGTCCTACCTTTTAGGCTACTTACATAGCTGTAAAAGGCCCTATGGTTATCCTTGACTGTGCTAGCTAAGTTTTTCTCAAAGAAGCCCTTAGATGATTTGACAAGTCGTCTTATTTCTAAAAATAAAAAAAAAAACAAACACAGGCAGAAGACTCCACTTTAATGTCACAAAGAGAAACAAACAAAACGTCCCATCAACTAAGTGCTTTCACCAATAACAAATGGTTCTGATGAGTTTAATCTGATTTTACCCTTTGTAAGTTCCAGTGTTAGTATCAGCTCGAAGGTGACTGATATGTGGTCAGATTTATCTAATGAGGGTCCAACAGTTGCAGAAGTGCATCTGTTTGACATGTTAGTGAGGACCAGATCTAGCATGTTTGCTCCTCTTGTCAGGGTATGAACAATTTGTTCCAGGACATTTGCATTAATAAAGTCAAGGAATTTTTGCACTAGCAAGTTAGGGCTAGTATAAGTTTCCCAGTTGATGGTTGGATAATTGAAATTCACCATAGCCAGAGTGTTTGGTAGTATTTGGATTGTCTCCAGTTTGATCAAGTAGGCTTTGTGCACATCATGACCCATGGAGATGAATCTATAACTGACTATGAATTGAATGGGGGTCTTACCCACTGTAACTTGAAGTTGAAGTAACTCCATGGAGTTGTCCAATCTAACTAAACAAGAGATTAATTTATCTCTAATATAGAAAGAAACACTACCTCCTTTGGCTCTCACACATTCATTTTGTGGTCTGAATGTGTGGAAGGCATTGTAGCCTTGCAAGGCCAGGGTACTCTTTGAGGCCTTGAACCAGGTTTCTGTGACTGCACAAACATCTACATCTTCCAATGATAGAACTGCTTCCAGGGTGTGAAGTTTTTTTATTTAAACTCCTTGTGTTTAGCAGCATGACCTTTATTTTGTTATGATTGGCGCATTTTGCATCAGTAATTTGTTCTTGAGACCTTGCCTAAAAAGGCACTATGGGGAGACAAGAGCCTTTACCAGCAGCCAAAAGCCTAGAGGTGCAAGGTGCAAACAGTCTCTGGCAAAGCAGTGAAGTTTGTTGACTATGGCTTCCCAGGCTGACAGGAACTGGATCCACTCTGAATGACACCAAAAACCAAGCCAATTGTTGAAACAAATAATTTTTGTTTATACTGTGGCATCATTCTAGTTGAGGCTAATATGTTAGCAAGGAAAGTACACAGGATGAGGGCTACAATAATATGCTACAGCTGTATCTAAAGGAAAAACTGTGGAACTAATCTGTACAGCTATGGCACACAATTGCGCAGCAGTACAAGGTGCTGCACAATGGGCAAACAAGCAGAACCTTCTTTAAAAGCATGGTTTAAATACCAGAAGCTAAAGACTTGAAAAAACTTTAAAAAGGTTCAAAGGGACCAATGAGAATATTACTTCAAGCTCTAGATCAACCACCCTTCACCAGACAGGTTCCAATCAGGACAATCTGCAGAAATGCCTGGAGGAGTACTCATCTGTAATGGGTTAAATATAGTCCACCACTCTGACCACAATGAATAAAATTCCTTCATAGAACTATGATTTTTCCATAACCGATCCATTTCACTTTTAAATACATCCTTATCCATGAATTTACAAACCAATCTCTTAATCACTTTGCCTTCAATTATTACCTTCTTATTATTTCCAAATTTTAATCAGATAGCCCTATGATATGAAAATCCACATTCTAACTCAATACCATTCTCAGAAAATAAAAAAAAAAATTCAGTTACCCAATCACCTCTTTATAAGTCCACAGATTATTGGACTACATTTTCAACCCACCATATTTCATAACATCTCTAATTGTTCTAACATCTATACCCTCCTTTTTCTTACTCTTTCTTAAACTACACTTTAAATCTCCCATCAAAATGATTCTCATATTCATCATTAAAGTTTTAAACCTTCAAACATAACCACTCTCTCTTTTACATTAGTATAAGCATAAAGACCTATTAGTCTAGTCACATCTAAATCCCATGACATCCACTACTGGACCAGTTTGTACAATATAAAATCCAAAATGTTTATTTTTTCACTAAACAAAAA